>NW_006442487.1:485632-489708 GCF_000325575.1 Pteropus alecto
TATAGGTTGATATCACTTATGAACACTGATGAAAAATCCTCAATAAAATATTAGCAAACCAAATTTAGCAATACCTTAAAAATATCACATACTGTGATCAAGTTGGATTTATTCCTGGGATGCCAGGTGGGTACAATATCCACAAATCAATTATTGTGATATATCTCATTGACAAAGCAAATGCTAAAAACCATATGATCATATCAATAGATTCAGAAAAGGCTTTCAACAAAATCCAGCATCCATTCATGATAAAAACTCTCAGCAAAGTGGGAATAGAGGGAACATATCTCAACATAATAAAAACCATATATGAAGAACCTATAGTTAACATCATACTTAATGGGGAAAAGCTAAAAGCATTTTCTTTAATATCAGGGAAAAGATAAGGATGTCCACTTTCACCACTTCTGTTTAACATTGTATTGGAAGTTTTAGCCACAGCATTTAAACAAGAAAGAGGAATAAAAGATATCCGAATTGAAAAGGAAGAAGTAAAACTCTTGTTATTTGCAAATGACATGATACTATTTCTAGATGACACTAAAGATTCCATAAAAAATCTGTTATGAAGTAGTAGTATACAAAATTATTATTCAGAAGTCAATGCCATTTTTATACACCAATTATTAACTTTCAGACAGAGAAATTAAAAAAGCAATCCCTTTTACAATTGCATCAAAAAACTATAAAATACCTGAGAATCAAATTAACCAAGGAGGTAAAAGACCTACTCCCAGAAAATTATACATCATAGAAAAAAGAAATTAAAGAAGATACAAATAAATGGAAGCATGTACTGTGCTCATGGGTAGGAAGAATAAACATCATTAAAATAGCCATACTACCGAAAACAATCTATAGATTCACTGCAATCCCTATCAAAATACCAATGGCATCTTTTTCAGAGAGTTAGAGCAAGTAACCCTAAAATTTATATGGACCTAAAAAAAGACCCCAAATAGCCACAGAAATACCTGATATCAAACTATTCTACAAGCCTACAGTAATCAAAACAGCATGGTACTGTCATAAAAACAGACACATTGATCCATTAAACAGAATAGAGAGCCCAGAAATAAATCCATGCCTATACACTCACTTAATATATGACAAAGAAGGCAAGAATATACAGTGTGGTAAAGACAATCTCTTCAATAAACAATGTTGTAAAAATTGGACTGATACATGCAAAACAACAACAACAACAAAACGGGTCCATCTTATTACACTGTATACAAGAATAGACTCAAAATAGATTAAAGACTTAAATGTAAGACCCGAAACCATAAAACTTTTAGAAAAAAACATAGGCAGTGATCTCTCTGATATTACTAACAGTCATTTCTTTTTGGACATATCTTTTCGGGCAAAGGAAACAAAAGAAAAAATAAACAAATGGGACTACATCACACCAAAAAGTTTTCGCACACCAAAGGAAACCATCAGCAAAATGAAAAGACAACCAACTGAATGGGAGAAAATATTTGCTTATGATACATCTGATAAGAGGTTAATATCCAAAATATATAAAGAACTCATATGACTCAACAACAAATAAAACAAATAATCCAATTAAAAAATGGGCAGAAGACATCAATATTTTGGATTTCTCCAAAGAGGAAATAGAGATGGCCAATAGACATATGAAAAGATGCTCAAGGTCACTAATCATCAGAAAAATGCAAGTTAAAACCACAACGAGATACCATCTCATACCTGTCAGAATGACTATCATCAATAAGTCAAAGAACAAGTGTTGGCAAGGATGTGGAGAAAAGGGAACCCTTATACATTATCGGTGGGATTGCAAATTGGTACTGCCACTATGGAAAACAGTCTGGAGGTTTCCCAAAAAATTAAAAGTAGATATATCTTTTTACCCAGCAGTTGTATATCCTGGATATTTATCCAAACAAACACCTATGTGCACCCCTATGTTCATGACCACACTATTTACAATAGCCAAGATATGGAAGCAAACTAAATGTCCATCAATAGATGATTGGATAAAGAAGTTATGGTTCGTATATACAATGGAATATTACACGGCCATTAAAATAATGAAATCCTACCATTCGCAATGACATGGATGGACCTAGAGGTTATTATGCTGAGTGAAATAAGTCAGACAGAGAAAGATAAATACCATGTAATTTCACTTATGTGTGGAATCTAAGGAACAAAAAGAACAAACTAAACAAAAACAGACTCACAAATATAGAAGACAATCTGGTGACGGCCAGAGAGGAGGGGTCTGGGGGAGCTGCGTGAATGAGGTGAAGAATTAAAGAAGTACAAATTAATAGTTGATAGATGGCCATGGGAATTACGAGCATGGCATAGAGAATGCAGTCAGCAGTAATGTAATAACTAGGTGTAGAGCCAGAGAAGAGAAAGAGCATCAGAGGGATCGTTTCATAAACTATATAAAAGTCTAAACAATATATTGTGTACTTGAAACTAATAACAAAATAAAATAAAAAAAAGAGACAGGTGCTCTTGTAAGCAATTAATATAAAGCCTTTCAAAAAATAGAGATTTTAAGTATTATCTTATAGTACTATGTGTCAAGTGATTGTTCTAACCTAATTGTTGATGTGATCAAATTTAATGCAATAATGTACTTGATTTGCATTTTGACAAATGTTCATTTTTATTAGCATTAAACATCTTTATAAAACTCTACAAAAGGATTATTGTCAGTTAATTAATAAAAAAGGTTATGCTAAATAATAAATACCCTAGTTTCATATTACATGTATTCATAAAATGTGTAAGTCCATTTCAAAAGTAAACCTATATAAAATTCTTTGATTGTTACTGAGGGATTTTAAGGAATCAATTAAAATAAACTATTGCAATTTACATCTTATAAGAATATTTCCTTCCATCCAATTTTCCACGGAGCCAATGGATAAATATTCCAGGAAAATAGGGAATTAACAAAGGATTATTTGATGTTACATAATGACACATTATAATATTCATATGAAAAATTACTTCCTTTACATATTTTGTGTCTTAATTATTTATTTATTTATTTATTATTAAGTTTATTGGGGTAACGTTGCTTAATACAATCATATAATTTTCAAATGTACATTATCATTTGACATCTGTATATTCGATTGTGTGTTCACCACCTAAAGTCCAGTTTCCGTCAGCTACTATATATTTGATCCCCTTTCCCATTTCACCCTCCCCTTACTCCCTATATTTAACCCCCTTTACTCTGTCTGCCTTTCCCCTCCTCCCTCACCCCCTACTCTCTGGTAACCACTAGTCTATAGTCCATGTCTATGAGTCTCCGTTTGTTTGTCCTGTTCATTTGTTGCTTTTAGGTTTATATCTCACATATAAGTGATATCATGTGATTTTCAGCTTTTTCTGTCTGGTTTATTTCGTTTAGCATGGTTATCTCGAGGTCCATCCAGCTTGTGGCAAATGACAAGATTTTATCTATCCTATGGCTGAGTAATATTCCATTGTATACATGTACCACTGCTTCTTTAGCCAGTCATCTATCGTAGGACATTTCAGTTGCTTCTATGTTCTGGCCACTGTGAATAATGCTGCTATGAACATCGGTGTGCAAATTTCTTTTTGGATATGGGTTTTCAAGTTTTAGAGGTAAATACCCAGTAGAGGTATTGCTGGATCATATGGTAGATTAATTCTTAGTTTTTTGAGGAACCTCCATACTGTTTTTCATAGCGTCTATACAAATTTTCAGACCCACCAGCAGTGTATGAGGGTTCCTTTTTCTCCGCATCCTCTCCAGCATTTATTATCTGTCCTGTTGATTATAGCTATTCTAATAAGTGTGAGATAGTACTTATTATGGTATTGATTTGCGTTTCCCTAATAGCTAGTGATGTTGAGCATCTTTTCATATATTTATTGGCCATTTCTATGTCCTCTAGGGAGAAGTGTCTGTTCAGGTCCTCTATCCAATTTTTGATTGGATCATTTGTTTTGTTGTTGTTATTGAGCCATATGAGTTCTTTGTATATTTTGGATATTAGGCCCTTATCAGAGGCATTGCTTGCAAATATATTTTCCCATTCGGATGG
>NW_006442487.1:495658-502751 GCF_000325575.1 Pteropus alecto
GGGAAATTCTCATCCACTATTTGTCTGAAAATGCTTTCTAGTCCCTGCTCCTTTTCTTTGCCTTCAGTAATGCCCATTATTCTTATATTTCCTCTCCTGATGATATCAGCTAGTTCTTGAATTTCTCTTTCATTATTTTTCATTCTTCGGTTTCTCTCGTTTTCCTTCTTATTTCTAGATTTCTGTCTTCGATATCACTGATCCTTTCCTCCATTTGGTCGACTCTATCTCCCAAGTTGCTATTTCATTTTTCAACTCTTGCAGTGTGTTCTTCATCTCCAGAAGTTCTATTTGGTTCTTTTTGAGGGTTTCAGTCTCCTTGCTCTGCTCATTTAGTTGTTTTTTCAGTTGCTGAAATTGTTGATTTGAGTTGTTTTGGATCTCATTGAGTTTTTTCAGAAGTACCATCCTGAATTCTTTGTCATTTAAGTCACGTATTTCTGTGCCTGTAAGCTCATTTTCTGGAGACTTTTCTCTTTCTTTCTGAGATGCCTTATCACTTTGGTCGTTCATGGTGTTTAATGGACTATTTCTCTGCCTGGGCACTCATGGACGTGTATTCTACTGTTTTTCCAGAAAGAAGACTTATTATATAAAGATTTTTCTTTAGCCTGTTGCAAAGAAGGCACTGTTTCTTTGGTTTCCAGTAGGTGACGTCTAAGCCTCTTGGATCCCTGCTTTATATAGCCTTAATAACACTTTTTTAATTTTCTTGTAGATATTTAATCACGCTCGCTACCTTCTTTTTCAGTCCCTGTCAGTCAGCGACAGTCTCAGCAGCATTTGCTCACATTCCTTTGGGGCTCCGCAGTGATAGGTCTTGGAGGGTATGGGGGGAGGAGCCCTCTGGGTTGAGGGTTGGGGGCTGCGGCTCAGCATGGGTTTTGCAACCGTGGCTGGCCAAAATCAACTGTTGTTCCTCTGCAGTACTGTCCCTCTTCTCTGCTTTCTGCCCTGATGACTGGGCCCTGCAAGCAACCAGCCATGGGGAGCTCAGAGCCATCTCAGGCAGGAATGTTCAGGGAACTTGCCGCACAAACTCATTGCTCCTTCTCCCCTTCCTTTCCTCCTGCAGGAGCTCCTGGGGGGTGTGAGAGGCAGCTTCTTTGTTCCCCCCAGTCCACCACCCGGACACCCGACACCCGGAGTTCTGACCTGTGGTAGCTCTTATGCGCAGATCCCACGTTCAGACGTGCTGGTGTGCTGTTTGGGTGTTTTTTGTTGAATTTTAGAAGTTCAGCTTATTGTTGCTTCCAGGAGAGAGATCTGAGGATGTCTCTCACCTCTCACTTCACCATGTTTTCAAAGATCTCAACAATCACTCGTTTTTCTTTCTGTCAGCTGTTTGCAGACCTCCCGCCACTGCAAATTCAGGCTTCCCAATTTTTTTTGTAGAATACTGGCATCTATTTTTGAAGACTGTTGAATTATCTCTTCCCCAGTTGCATTCAATACCCTGACGACAATTTGCCGCTGCCCAAAGCCATCCTGGAGCTCCTGTAAGATACCGAAAAGGCAAAACAAAGATGAATCACTTTTGATTTTCTATACCGTATATTCCAACTCTGTTCCTAGTTATGGCACCAGATTTCAGGTTAGATATTTAGTATGAACTACTTTTGGTATGAACCAATTATTCAGGCACTAGCTAGAAAAGTGTTAGTATGTCAGTGCTATATCTACATAATATTTTTAAATGGGGCAAACAGGAATTACAATGGATGAGAGAAATTACATGTACACAATCATCTTCATGCTGAAATTGAATGCTGAGCTATTTTGTTTAGTACAGTAGGGTGTTTTGGTATTTTATATTACTTGTAATTTTCACAATCCCCCCAATATCCCTTAGCAATAAGTATTATTGCTATCCCTATTTTATAGAAAAGAAGGCACGAATAAAATTAGTGGCCCAGTATCACATATCTAAGAGGCATTTTGGAAATGTACATCTACATTATTTTGCAACAACTAAATATTAATCTTTTTTTTACACTCTTACTAATGGAGATATTATAATTTATACTTTAAATATTATCCAATTTATATATTGATACAAAAGCTTTCTCAGTAACATGATCTTGTTTATAATATATTGTTTTTGAATTGAAAAATGTTGGAATCCTACACAACGTTAAGGAAAAACTGTCCTGTATTTGACTGCAAGTATTGTGAAGTACCATAAAAATAATAAGAAAACTGTGTTTCTGTCACCTGTGCTTGATGTCTGCAGTTTGGATTTGGATTCAAACCTGCTTCCTTGTTCTATTTTTTGCTTTTTAAAATATTCTATTAGGAAAGACTTGTCATATCTCTATCTTTAAGTGAAGCACAGGTTGAAGCAATGTGCATTTTTTTAAAAGTTAGCAATAATTTGCATTTCATTAATTCTGATTTTCATTTTCTTACCCTCTCTTTCTCTGACCAATTAGCATTCTTTTCTTCTTTTGCATTTACACACTATGGCTATTCACATTTCTTCCATATTTATAGGGAACGTTCAATAAGGTATACTTGCAGATGTTTAATAAAGCAGAGCTTTATTAAAATTCCTGAAGATGGACTGCAATACAGTTTTTATTTTACTTATTGTATGTATGTTTTTTACTTGAATGTATGCTTCAATTATTGAGATGTAGAGCATGTAATTTAACTCCGAAACACCTAATGCTACCATATTTATAGACAATGATAATATAGTAGGTGACTGTATGCACAAAGCTGATTTTGGGCAGTTGTCAAATAGAGGGTGCAGTTAACATAAAAACTGTGTTATGAAAGAATTCTCCAGGAAAATCTTTGACTCATTGTGAAAACTGCTACAAAAAATTTGACATTATAAATTTTATGTGTCTGCATGCACTTGTGCTTGCAAACAAGGAGAATGTGTGTGTTCAGGGGAGGATGTAGCGTTTGAAAAAATCTTGATATTTGGGTCTCCAAAACAGTTGCTTCAACTTCTGCAAGGTTAAAAACTTGATGTAAATGAGATACAAGAACCTCAGATAAGAAGCAATCTAAAAATAGGGAGGACAAAAGTCAATCATTTCTCTTTATTCGCACTTAAAGAAATAGGTGTACTTGCATGATATGTTTTGGATGAATATCCTCTACAAAAAAATCCATTATTTTTTGATACACTTAGTATTCGAAGAGAAATTTATGTTTGAAACTACTATATTCTACATGGTTATTTTAGACTGATAATCTTGCAGCCAGAGATAGATACAATTTTTCAGTTAAAGATTCAAAATATAATTTTGTTAGAGATTTAAATATAAATTTGCAGTTAGAGGTTTTAAAAAAAATCTTCTGGAGAAGGAAATGCCTATAAAAATTTTTCTCAAGAGGACTACAGGGTGGGTAGTGTTCTGTGTTAGTGATCCTTTCTCTTCCACTTTTCTGGGGACATACAGAGTGATTTTGCCTCAGGCCTTGGCATAGGAAATGTGCCAAAATTAGTGAATCTAGTTATTTCCAATTCACTGATTGGCATGTGAGATTTGGCTACCTTAAACCACATTCTCTCTAGGTACACATGACTAGCAACTTGGACAACCTGCTAGTATCTTCCCAATTACCCAAAATCTGGGTCCGAAGGCAATTCCATTTCAATTTCTGAAATCACACCCAACCACTAGGATAGAAATGCCTTCTAGGCATTCCATTGAATCATACGGTCTACTAATCCAGGCTCCTGAGGCCTTGAAATGTTTTAAATGTTGCTATATGGCAACTTTTGTTTTAGAATTTCCTAGAAACAAACCTCAGATGCTTGCTCTGTTTATATACTTTATTCACATGTAAATAGTTTTACTATTCCTTCATTCTTAGCTTCTAGTGCTATGCTTCAACTATAAATTTTTAATTGTTATTATAATAAAATTATTTTTAGATGAAATTTAATTTAATTTTTATACCAAAGAAAGGTTAAACCAACATAATCTCTTAAAAAAATAAATACTAGTAAAAAATAGACATGATAAAATCAGCAAGCAAAGCAAATGTAAAAGAAAAAAGTTTTGTTGAAGTAATAGTTGGAGATTCTGCCCATTACATTATTGCCAACTTCTTCCCTCAAAAAAGCAATTGCAATAACATTGTTTATTTTGTAGTGCTAGGGGCTGTGGATTGTGAGGTAAATAATGTGAAGAAGAAATATAAGACTCCACAGTTGCTTGGACAACTAATCTTTGGTCTGGAATTCAATAAAGTAGATATTATGACTACACTTACTGTGTTTTGTTCTACACTAAGATGCTATATATCAATTGATATTTTTATATCAGTTGGTGACAACATATCACTAGTCTGTACTTTGTAGATCATCATTTTCCACATTATTGGGGCCACTGAGAACAGATTATTATGAAATGGGTCTGTGACTTGAAGGTTAAAGAGCATAGAAGGGGTAGTAAAAAGGTATGATGTTTGGGGATGGATTATCTCAAGGAAGATTCTTACAAAGATGAGTTGAAACAGTAACAGCTTTAAAAGCACAGGAGATGACTAAAACAGGCGATTTATAATTAATCAGATAAAAATATCCAAATGTCTTTAGGTAGGCAGGTGTAGGGGGTAAAATCTACAATAGACTGTGCTATGCTTTCCAAATAGATGAGATGATCCTGAGAGATAATATTATCACAATTTAAATTTGGAATTTGATTGCATCTTATCATTGTAAAATACAATTACCAGGAAAAAAAAATTAAATAAACTTATATAAGGAATTTGGAGAAATGGCAAAGTAATTTACTGGGAGTCAAGTGGTGAGGTTCACACCCAGTTCCACATTTGTAACCTGGGTGACTGTGAGTAAATCACTCAGCTTCTACAGCTCAGTTTTCTCTGCTAAAATAATGATGTTAGATTAGTTGAATTTTAAACTCCATTTTTGGATATATTTTAATGGTTTTATATTTGAGAGGTTAATCAAAAGGAAAATAATTATTTAATATATTAGTACTATAAAAGAGTTCAGAGGAAGAAATAAGCAAAGGCTAGTGATTGAGAAGTTTTTATGGATGAGATAGAATTTAAACTACATACATCACAGTTGCTTAAAAAGATGTCTGGGTTTTCATAGCCAGAGAGGAAAAAAAAATACAAAAATGTGGGTACTAGTAAGAGTAATAATTTGAGTGATGAAGAGAAATGTGGTTGTATTTAGGAGGAAGGGAAGTGGTTTGTAGTGTAGAGAGCGGCCGGAGAAGAGTAAAGGATTGAAAATGATACTTCAAACAGAATTGCATGATTTGGCAATTTATACTAGCATGTTAAGTTCTCACAGAATATATTTCAAGACTCAAAATATTTCAATATTTCAAAATATATTTCAAACCATAAAATATTTTTAAATACACAATCATGAGATAGAATATTTTATTCTCTCCATTAGGATATAAGCTGCATGCAATTATCGTCTGCTTTGCTCCTTCTGTATTTCCAGCATTTAGAAGTGCCTGGAATATGAATACAATTTACCCAAGTTAAGGTTTGTTTTTAAAAACCAGAATTGTTTTTTTTAATATCTTGAAAAATTGCATATTGTACATTAAAAGAGCTTTGTGAAATCATTCCCACATGTAGAGAAATATAAGGAGGATACAATTGCTCTGAACAACCTTATTATTTTTTCAAAAGATCTAGGCATTTTTGTATCTTTTCAGTTTAAGGTATTTATGACTACATCCTAAGTGTCAGTAAATAACGAATCTTTATTTTTCAGGTAGAAATGGTAATTAGTCATCCATGGTTTATTATTTTACTTTTGGGCACTGTGTTAAATGCGAGTATACCTGGACTATAAAACATTCTCTACCACTAGAGTGGAAGTCATTTAAAAATCAGCATAATTACAACTGCTGTTTGCTGTGGAACCTGTGTGGGAATACCATTTGAAACAGTTTAAAACAGCATAGCAGCAGTTCTGCTCATAGTAACAGAATTTATGTGGACTTCATTTTCCGCATGCTTGAAGAGTAGTCTTTCTATTCTTCTATGTGATTTTGAAAGTCTAATTATAATATTTAAACATTCATAACCTATCTAGAAATTATTTACATTATCATCAATATTAAAAAGAAAGGAGCAGACGTTTTTTGAACACAATTTAGAATCATAGAAGGTTACTAAATTTTGTCATTCTGTGTGTTGAATTTTCATTTAAAATACATGTTATTGATGTTGAGTATTCTCCTCCTTGGTTCATCAAATATCTCAATTACCTGAAATTCATTTTTAGTGAGACATAATTTTCAGTGAAATTAATGCAACTTCTGACATCTTCATATTTATTTTTCATAATTGTCCCAGTACAGCAATTACATAATATATAGTAAACCAACATGCATGACTTATTCTCTTATTGAATTAAAAAAAAAAAATAGTCATGGGCAAATTATATTTTCTGATGATTCTCAGCAAAATTTTGGGAATTTCTTATGTTTTCATTACACAGATGAAGGATTATCCTTCAGCACTTTTGGGAAGGAAAGGTTCCAGTGGCTCTTTCAGGAATTCTTGCCTACTGAAATTGTATCCATAAAGCCTAAACCTGCTAATTGCTATGGCTGCTACTATGGCAGTATCAATGTTGTAACTTTTTTTGTCTTTATTGAAATATAGTAGACAATTAGTTGCTTGTATTTACATTGTACAATTCAATGAGTTTTTTTTTCAATTATAGTTGGCATCATTACATATTTATTTCAACATGATTAATCATATTCCCCATGCTACACTCTACATTTCCATGTCTATTCTGCAACTATCCACTTGTACCTCTTAATCCCTAAAATATTTTTTTTTATATTTCAGTTGCAGTTGGCATACAATATTATATATTTCAGGTGTCCAGCATATTGGTTAGATATTTATACAATTTACAAAGTGATCACCCTGATAAATCTGTACCTATCTGATGCTATATATAGTTATTGCAATATTATTGACTATATTCCTTATGCTATATTTTACAACATTACCATTTTGTAGCAAATAATTGATACTTCATTCCTTTCATCTTTCACCACTGCAATCCCCTCCAATCTGGTAAACATCAAAATGTTATCGTATCGAGGACTTTGTT
>NW_006442487.1:503286-504750 GCF_000325575.1 Pteropus alecto
TGTCAATATTTCATCTCTTCTTATGACTGAGTCATATTCCATTGTATATATGTACCACAGTTTCTTTAGCCAATCATCTATCATAGAACATGGTTGCTTCCATGTCCTGGCCACTGTGAATAATGCAGCTATGAACATCAGTGTACAAATATCTTTTCGGATATGGGTCTTTCGGTCTTTGAGGTAAATACCCAGTAGAGGTATTGCTGGATCATATGGTAGATCAATTCTTAGTTTTTTGAGGAACCTCCATACTGTTTTCCATAGTGTCTGTACAAATTTGCAGTCCCACCAATAGTGTATGAGGGTTCCTTTATCTCCTCATTCTCTCCAGCATTTGTTATTAATTATCCTGTTGATTATAGCTTTTCTAAAAGGTATGAGATAGTATCTCATTGTGGTTTTGATTTGCATTTCTTTAATAGCTAGCAATGTTGAGCATCCTTTCAAATATTTGTTGGCCATCTGTATGTCCTCTAGGGAGAAGTGTTTTTTTCTGATCCTCTGCCTATTTTTTGATCGGATCATTGGGTTTTTTGTTGTTGTTATTGAGTCGTTAGAGCTCTTTGTATATTTTGGATATTATGTCCTTATTGCAGGTGTTAATTGAAAATATATTTTCCCTTTGGATGGTTGTCTCTTTACCTTGCTGACAATTTCTTTGCTGAGTAGAAGCTTTTTAGTTTGATGTAGTCCCATTCATTTATTTTAGATTTTACTTTTCTTGTTTTTGAGGTCAAATTCATAAAATTGGCTTTAAGTCCAAGGTCATTGAGTTTAGTTCTTATGTTTTCTTTCATACAATTTATTGTTTCAAGTCTTATATTCAAGTCCTCAATCCATTTTGAGTTACGTTTGGTGTGTAATGATACACAACAGTCTAGTTTTATTCTTTTGCATGTGGCTTTCCAGTTTTTCCAGCACCATTTATTGAAGAGGCTTTCCTTTTTCCACTGTATGATTTTGGTTTTTTTGTTGAAAATGATTTGCCCATATAAATATGGGTTTACATGTGGACTCTCAATTCTGTTCCATTGGTCTGTGTGTCTGTTTTGCTGCCATTACCATGCTGTTTTGATTACTGTCGCTTTGTAGTATACTTTGAAGTCGGGCAGAGTGATGCCTCTAGCCTAATTCTTTTCACTCAGGATGGCTTTGGCAATTTGGGGTATTTTGTGCTTCCATACAAATCTGATGATTTTTTGTTCTATTTCTTTAAAAAAAGCCAATGAGATTTGATGGAGATTGCATTAAATTTGTATAATGCTTTAGGTAATGTGGTCATTTTAACTATGTTGATTCTTCCAGTCAAAGAACACAGAATATCTTTCCATTTCTTTGTATCTTCTTCAATTTCTTTTAATAGGATCTTGTAGTTTTCATTATATAGGTCCTTCACATGTTTCATTAAATTTATTCCTAGATATTTTATTCTTTTTGTTGCAATTGCAAAAGAAATTATTG
>NW_006442487.1:505413-520095 GCF_000325575.1 Pteropus alecto
TTTAAGTTCTTCTTGATTCTGTCTAGGAAGATACTATTTTTCTAAGTACTAGTCCATTTCTTCTAGATTATTAAATCTGGTATTATATACTTTTTCAGAGTATTCTTGTATGACTCTTTGTATTTCTGCAATATTGGTCGTAATTTCCCCTCTTTCATTCCTGATTTTATTTATTTGTGTCCTTTCTCTTTTTTCTTTAATGCATCTACCAGGGGTTTTTCAAGTTTATTAACCTTCTCAAAGAACCAGGTCTTTGTTGCATTTATTTTTTCTATCGTTTTTTTTTGTTTGTTTGTTTGTTTTCAATTTCATTTGTTTCTGCTCTAATTTTGATTATTTCTTTCTGTCTGCTGACTTAAGGCTTCATTTGTTCTTTCTTTTCTAGTTTCTTAAGATGAAGCATTAGGTTGTTTATTTGGACTCATTCTTGTTTTCAGAGATAGGCTTGTAATAATATGAGCTTTCCTCTTATGACTCCTTTTGCTCTGTCCTAAAAGTTTTGATATGTTGTATTATTATTATCGTTCATTTCTATGTATCTCTTGATCTCTCTTTTTATTTCTTCTCTGGCCCAGTTATTTTTCAGTAGCACATTGTTTAATCTCCATGTATTTGTGGTTCTTCCTTCTTTCTTTTTGTAGTTGATCTCTAGTTTTAAAGCATTGTGATCAGAGAATATGGTTAGTATGATTTTAACTCTCTTATATCTGTTGAGGCTGTCCCTGTGTCTCAGTATGTGGTCAATTCTTGAGAACGTTCCATGTGAACTAGAGAAGAATGTATAAGCAGTTGTTTTGGGATGGAAGTCTCTGTAAATTTCAATTATGTCTAGTTGGTCTAATCTGTCATTTAAGAATGTTATTTCCTTATTGATTTTCTGTTTGAATGATCTGTCCATATCTGACAGTGAGGTATTTATGTCCTCTACTACGATGGTGTTTTGGTCTGTTTCTCCCTTTAGTTCTCTTAGTAATTGCTTTCCATATTTTGAGGCTCCCTGATTGGGAACATAGATATTAAGAAGTGTTATGTCTTCTTGGTCCATGATTCCCTTTATTATTATGAAGTGTCCTTAAGTATCTTTCTTTACCTTTTTTATTTCAAAGTCTATTTTGTCTGATAGTAATACCACTTCTCCTGCTTTTCTCTGAATGGCGTTTGCTTGAAATATCATTTTCCATTCTTTCACTTTGAGTCTATTTTTGTCTTTAGACCTGAGATGTGTTTCCTGAAGGTAGCATATGGATGGGTTTTGTTTTTTGATCCATTCTGCAACTCTGTGCCTTTTTATTGGTGAATTCAGTCCATTTACATTTAGGGATAATTATTGAAATATGAATTTTTCTTATGGCCATTTTATCTTTTGCTTTCTGGTAGCTCCGTGTTTCCATTGCTTCCATGTTTTTGTGTTTCTGTTTTCTTTATTTTGGTTAACATTTGTGGGTTTTCCATCTGGTCCTTCTTGTTTATGCTATATACAATGGTTCTGAACCTTTGGTGTGTGATTACCATTACAAATATGTAAAGGATAGTTATATATATAAAGTCATCCATTTTCTTCTTAGCTGCCTTATCTCCATTCCCCTTTGTGAATTCGGATCTTTGAATTCTCTCCTTTTCAGTAATTGTTATCTCAGTTTATCTCTATATATGAAAACGTTCACTGCTATTTTTCTATAGCAATTCTCTTTTTATTATTTAAGCTTATAATGCCCTGTTCTTAGTTAGAGTTGCACTCTTCTGCTTCTATTTGCCTGATAGTCATTTTACTATCAATTAAGTTGTTTTTTTTTTTTTCATTTTATTTTAGGTGAGCTGAACCCTTTCAGTATTTCTTCTAGTGCAGGTCTCGTAGTGGAGAATTCCCTCAATTTTTATATGTCAGAAAAAATCAATTTCTTCTTCATATCTAAAGGAGAGCTTAGTTGGGTATATTATTCTAGGGTAGTAGTTCCTTTCACCTAATAGTTTAAATATTTGATTCTATTTTTTTCTGACTTGTAAGGTCTGCACTTAGAAGTTCAAGGATAATCTAATGGGTTTACCTTTATAATTTACTGTTTTTTCCTCCCTGGCTGCCCTGAGAATTCTGTCTTTGTCGTTGATTTTTGATAATTTTAATACAATGTGTCTTGGTGAAGGCCTTTTTGGGTTGAGATAATTGGGTGTTCTGTTGACTTATTGAATTTCAAGCTCCAGCTCATTCTTTAGAATTGGGAAATTCTCATCCACTATTTCTCTGAAAATGTTTTCTAATCCGTGCTCCTTTTCTTCACCTTCGATAATGCCCATTATTCTTATGTTTCCCCTCTAATTGTATCAGCTAGTTTTCGAATTTCTCTTTCATTATTTTTCATTCTTTGGTTTCTCTCTTCTTCCTTCTGGTTTATTTCTAGATTTCTGTCTTCGATATCACTGATCCTTTCCTTCATCTGATCGACTCTATTTCCCAAGCTTGCTATTTCACTTTTCAACTCTTGCAGTGAGTTTTTCATCTCCAAAAGTTCTATCTGATTCTTTTTTATGTTTTCAATGTCCTTGCTGTGCTCATCTAGTTGTTTTTTCAATTCCTAAAATTGTTGATCTGACTCGTTTCTGAAGTCACTGAGTTTTTTCAGAGGTACCATTTTGAATTCTCTATCATTAATTTGCATAATTCTATGTTTGTAAGCTTATTTTCTGGAGTTTTTTCTCTTTCTTTCTGAGATGCCTTGTCACCTTGGTTGTTCATGGTGTTTAATGGACTATTTATCCACCTGGGCATTAATGGAAGTGTATTCTGCTTTTTTCCTAGAAAGAAGATTTATTATATAAAGCTCTCCATAGCCTGCTGCAAAGAAGGCACTTCTGTTTTGGTTTGCAGTAGGTGGAATCTAAGCCTCTTGGATCCCTGCTTTATATAAAGCCTTAATAATGCCTTTATATAATGTCTTTTTTTTTCTTGTAGATATTTAACCATGCTCGCTTCCTTCAATTTCAGTCCCTGTCATTGGTAGCTAAAGTTTTGGTAGCGTTTGCTCAGATTCCTCTGGGGCTCCATGGTGTGGTCCTCTGTGTTTAGGATTGTGGGATGTGGCTCAGCCTAGGTTTTGCAACCGTGGCTGGTAAAAATCAGCTGTTGTTTGTCTGTCATCCGTTCGCCTCTCTTCTGACTGGGCTCTTCTGCTGGCTGCATGGCACTCACAAACTTTCCCAGACTGGGCTGTTGCCACACCTTTTCTTCTCCCTTTTCCCCTACAGGAAACTTCAGTGACTGCAAGAAGTAATTTCTTTATTACTCCCAATCCACCACCTGACACCTGAGATTCTGACTTTTGGTAGCTCTTATGCACAGATTCCACCCTCAGACATTCTGATGTGTAGTTTGGGTGTTTTTTGTTGAGTTTTAGATGTTAAGCTTATTGTTTCAAGGGGAGAGATCTGGGGATGTCTTTCACTCCTCCATGTTTCCTTTCAATCCGTGTGTACCTTTTAAGAAGTGTTATTTTCAACTCCAGAAAAACTTGCCAATATGAAAGCATCTAGTTCATCATTCCACATTGAAATATTACAATAAAACATTGTGATTTATGACACCATATTATTATAAATCTAAAAATGGATGACCTAGTTCAGTTGTACTTTATGAGTTCAAATACGACATGTATATATACCATGGCATTATAACATTTTAATAATTAAATTTTTGGTGAAATTTAATGCAGCTTAGAACTAAAAAAAAGACATGCCTGAACTTATTATGTCTGATAGATATTGTAAAATCTTCAGTTTAGTAATAAGCTTTCAAAATCTAATTGAAATATAAACAGAAAAGATCTGTATTTTCTTTCCCTGCTTCCTTTCATTTGCATAATGGTTGTAGGTTCTGGCAGATACAGAATGTTTAAATATTCAGTGATACATCTTTTAATTAAAATACTATACATCATAATTCTATAATATACAGTCTCTCATTATTATTCAAAGGAATGTAGTTGGTATAAAAAAAATGGTTGGTTAAAAAGTGGTCAGCTTAGTACAGGTAGCTTCATTATATTTGCATTTTGTTGACTCTAGAGAAGGATACTTTGCAAGCCCAAGGGCAACATTTATAAATATATCCACATGTTAAAACAGCTTTCCCTGTACCAATTTGCAATGCAAAATCATTATCCAAACAAGACTGCTCATTTTATGTGCATTTCTTGGAAAGTAATATCTTCTTAGATATAAAATAGTCGTGATTGTTTTAAAACATAGCATCACATTAGAAAATTCAAGATACATTGTTTGGAATTCACTAAGCATACAGGCAGTTAGGATGATCTAAGAAGGGTCATTTTGTTTGGCAGTGTAGCCTGATGGAAAGAGAAAGGCCTGGAATCTAGTTCTTATTCTGAGACCCGAGATAATTTTTTTAACCTCACTGAGGTTCCGTTTCTGCACCCGTAAAATAGGTGTAATGATGCCTATCTTGCATGGTTTTAGTGAAATTAACAATTGGGTAAATAAAGTTCATAATGAAGTACCTAGAAGGCACTGAATAAAGGCAGTTCTGATTATTCTACTTTTCAAAAGCATCAAGTGCCATAAATCATGCTGCAAAATAAATTACTTTTGGGTCAGAGATCAACGAAATGGGAGAAGATGCCTAATTTATAAATGCAATTGAGAATACCTTTTAGAAGTAGCATAGACTTACGAGGTGATGATTCTTACTTCTTTCTCTTATTACTTGTGGGGTACTGTGTGATTTACTTGATTTCCTGTGATTAATTTCTGCATCTAAAAACTGGGATATAAAGATACCTACTTCATTGAAAGTAAAATTATGTAATATAGTAAATGCACCTAACAGCGTTTGACCCCATAAGCTTCCTAAGACTCACTTTCAAATTTTGAATGGATTGTTAAATCCAACTGCAAGTGAAGGTGCAAAGCACTGTAAACTGTAATGTCATGCAAGTGCTACTTAGTATTATCATAATTAAAAAAAAGTTTGAAATTTTCATAAATTTGTTTCCTTAGAAGAATGAGTAAGGGGAAAAAAAGCATAACTACCTGTTCCATCCTTAGTTTCATTATTTAAGAAAACATTAAAGCAACAGTAAGACAAGATATATAGTTCAAGTAAGCAAAGAAAGCTTTCTTTTCTTTTTGATTTTGCATTTGAGGAATTTTTCTTGATCTTTTTCTTCAAAGGGAGCAGCAAATTCATTTGTGAGAGCCTGAGGTTACAATTATTAAAAAGAGAAGACACTGAACAACTTTACATACTTTGATAGAACAAAACAGTTCAATTAAGCTTACTCAGTGTATCTTTGTGTTTTAGCAAGGTTGGAAAGGACACTGACTTCTGTTGTTGACGGGGGCTTTATAAACATTTATGTCTGTATGAACATGTTACTCAGATTTCAGCATGTAAATAAGCTCTGATCTAGGAAGTTTTGTCAGCCACACAGACAACAAATCCAGTTTGGAAGACAAATTGTACACTGAAGTAAAAGTGGCTGAATTTCTGATATAAGTGGCCTTATGATCATGAGAGCATTATCTCTAATAGCACAGCTTTTCTCTTCTTGAAAATGGTTACCTCACCTTTAGTGAACAATTTGTCTTTTAGATTTAATGTATTAGCCTCTTAAGCGACACAATTTGTTCTTGTTCTAAAAACTAGTTGGCAGAATTCTGACAGTGAACAGAAACTGTCACATAAGCCCTTGATATTTCTTCAAGTAGCTGATCTGTTCAATTTTAGCATTAAAAGTTTAAGTAAAACTGGAAGAAAACTCTTTTTACTGTTTCTAGTATATTTTTACATACTCTATATCAGCCATAGATGAAGTGTTATCTACACGTATGCTATACTTTAAAAAAATATATAAAGTTAATATGTATTTTGTGAAGCTTTTGTATTAGGGGTCTTATCCATTTTTATTAGTTCTTTATTCTCAATTTTCTAGTGGGAGAAGACCTATAAATATTGTATGGGCAAATCTTTAAAAAAATGTTAAAATGTATATGGATGGCATTAATTAATTGTAGCTCAATCTCATAGCCTGTTATCCTTAACTTCTCATGGTTTATTTGATATTTGTATAGTAATTTCTTAAAGAATATATGACATACAAGTTCTTTTTGAGCATCATAGATTTTGTGTTAAGTGACAGTGGGTACAAAACTTTACTATGCTACTCACAAGTTATACGACTTTGCTTTTGTCATTGAAAAATAGGGCCCATTATACCATTCTGACTTGGTTGTCATGAGGATTAAATGGAGATATGTGTGAGAATATATGTAAATATCTTAGCACAATGACTGACACAGAGGAAGTACTTAACAACCATCCTTCCTTTTTACTTCCTTTAGTATTGATAATTGTAAAAATAATATCAAGACTAAAAATTGAATTGAAATACCCTACAAATTGTCTTTTCTGATAATTTAATAAACTACAACATATAAGTACTGAGTGTTTGTGTTCCAGACATTCTTCTAGCTGCTCGAGATAATATGGTGTGAACTGCACAACAATAAAAGATGACTGCTCTCATAGTATCTTCAATCTAGGGGAGAGAAAATATTATATGCTAATCAAATTACTATTCCGTATAAACTATTAGAAAGTGATATCCTTTTTGGAGCAATGTAAATGGGATTAGGAGCTCCAGGGATTGAGGTGGTAGCAGTTTTGCAAGTGATCAGGGTTTGACTCATTGAGATATTTAAGCAAATACTGACTATGGTGAGGGACTTTTTCAAGTAAAGTCTAAGGTAAGAATTTTCTGCCTAGAAGGAATAATTAGGTTCTTACATAAAAACATGACAAGTATGTTCAAGGAACTCTAAGGAGATCAGTGTGGCTAAAGTGGCTTAAACTAAGGAAGAATATTAGAAAAAGGACATGAAGAGAGGTGATGTTGATGGTGGCAGGGGAGAAATCTTGATGGGTCTTGTAAAAAGCCACTGTGAGGACAATGACTTACTCAGTAGAACAGCCACGACAGTCTTTTACTCAGAGGAGTGAACTTAGTTTGCTTAGATTTTAAAGAGATCAGTCTGGCTGCCTTGTTGAAAATAGTATAAATGGGGGGAGGGGGTGATGGTGCAAGTAGACACCTATTGCAGTAATCCCCAGGAAAGAGAATAGTGGCTTGGAACAGGATGCAAACAGTAAAGGTGGTGAAAAGTGGTCAGATTCTGTACTGATTTGAAAGTAAAACTAGAATGATTCTCTGACATATTAAGGTATATGATATGAGAAAAATAAAGGTGTCAAGATAACACCAGGATTTTGGGCTTCAGTAACTGATGTAATACTATTAACTGAGATTAGAAAGAATGAAAGTGGGGAAAGTTTGTGGAAGAAATCCGTTTGATACAACTTATGTTTGAGATGTCTGTTGGACATCTACGTGATACATTAAGTGGGCAGTTGGATAGAGGGATCTGGAGTTTGAGAGAGAGGTCTGGGCTGGAAATATAAATCTGGCGGTTGTCATCATATTGTTGTTATTTAGAGATGTGAGATTGGATATCGCCAAAGGAATGAATGTATAGATACATATGGGAAGGAAACTTAGAGTACTCAAACTTTTGGAGATCTAGAAAAAGAAGAGGAACTAGTCAAGGAGATTGAGGAGTTGCTTCAAAGATAAGAGGAAAATCTGAGTATGTGGTGTCATGGGAACCAGGTGAATAAAACTATCAAAGAGGAAGGAGTGAGCCACTGGGTTAAACAATGTTGATAGCATCAAATAAAATGAAAAATAAATTGACCATTGATGAAATAGTTTACTGACTTGTGAGAAGCAATGTGACTACCCAAGTGAAAAAAGACACCTTTATGCCATTAATGATAGATAACTAAGTGTTGAAAGGTCACAATCTTATGGCCCAATACCCAAATCTGGTCAAAATTTAGCTTTCTTCTGTTTGTTTTATAATGTTTTTAATTTAATTTTTATTTGTTTATTTTTTATAATATTTTTTCTTTTCAGTTACATTTCACATTCAATATTATATAAGCTCTAGGTATACAGAATAGTGGTTAGACTTTTATATCATTTATGACGGGATCCCCAGGTATCATACATAGTTATTACAATATTATTGACTATATTCCCTATACTGTACTTTACATCCCCATGACTATTTTGTAACTACTAATTTGTACTTCTTAATCCTTTCCCCTTTTCAATCAGTTCCCTAATACCCCTCCCATATAATCAACCATCAGGTTTTCTCTGTATCCGTGAGTCTGTTTCTGTTTTCTTTGTTCATTTCTTTTGTTTTGTTTTGTAGATTTCACATACAACTTAAATCATATGGTACTTGTCTTTCTCTGTCTGATTTATTTCATTTAACATAATACCTTCTACGTCCATCCATGTTGTTGCAAATGATAAGATTACATCATCATTATTATTATTTTTTATGGCTGACAAATATTCATTTCATTTTATATATGTACTATACCTTCTTTATCCAGTCATGTATTGATGGACACTTAGGTTGCTTCCATATCTTGGCTATTGTAAATACTGCTGCAATAAATATAAGGATGCATATATCTTTTCAAATTAGTGTTTTGGATTTCTTCAGATAAATCCCCAGAAGTAGAATTGCTTGGTCATACAGTAGTTCAATTTTTAATTTTTTGAGGAACCTCCAGACTGTTTTCCATAGCGGCTGCACCATTTGTAATCCCACCAACAATGCATGATGGTTCCCTCTTCTTCACAACATCACCGATACCTGCTTGTTGATTTATTGATGATAGCCATTTTGATAGGTGTGAGATGATATCTCATTGTGGTTTTAATTTGCATTTCCCCAATGATTAGTGACCTTGAACATCTTTCCATATGTCTATTTGCCATCTGTATGCCATCTTGGGAGAAATGTCTCTTTAGATCCTCTGCTCATATTTTAATTAGATTATTTTTGTTTTCTTTATTTTTTTTTTGATGTTCAGTTGTATGAATTTTTTATAAATTTTACATATTAATCCCTTATCTTCTTCCATTCAATAGGTTGTCTTTTTGTTTTGTTGATGGTTTCCTTTGCTGTGCAAAACATTTTTAGTTTGATGTAATCTCATTTATTTTTTCTTTTGTTTTCCTTGCCTGAGGAGATACATCAGAAAAAATAACTAAGAGCAATTTCAGAGAGTTTACTGCCTATGTTTTCTTTTCAAGCCAGAAGAGATTGGCACAAAATATTCAAAGTGATTTGATTTTAAATTTATTCTTGTATGTGGTTTAAGAAAGTGGTCTAGTTTCATTTTTTGCATGTATCTGTCCAGTTACCCAAAACCATTTATTGAATAGATTGTGCTTACTCCATTGTGTATTCTTGCCTCCTTTGTCATAGATTAACTGACCATATAGATATGGATTTATTTCTGGGTTCTCTTGTTGCATTAAGTTATGTGTCTGTTTTTATGCCAGTACCATGCTGCTTTGATTACTATAGACTTTTAGTATAGTTTGATATCAGGTAGTATGATGCCTTCAGCATTGCTCTTCTTTCTCAAGATTACTATGCCTACTCGGGGTCTTTTTGGTCCCATATAAATTTTACAATTATTTGTGTTAGTTCTGTGAATGATTCCATTGGTATTTTGATAGGAATTGCATTGAATCTATAGATTGCTTTCGGTAATATGGACGTTTTAATGATGTTAATTCTTCCTATTCATGAGCACAATATATGCTTACATTTATTTATATCTTCTTCATTTTCTTTCTTCAATGTCTTACACATTTCTGAGTACTCTTCATTTACCTACTTGGTTAAATTTATTCTTAGGTATCTTTTTTTGATGCAATTGTAAATGGGATTGTTTTCTTAATTTCTCTTTCTGATAGTTTGTTATTGGTATATAGAAATAGAACTAAATTCTGAATATTAAGTTCACATCTTGCTACTTTACTGAATTCATTTATCAGTTCTAAAAGTTTTTTTGGTGGAATCCTTAGAGTCCTCTATATATAGTATAATGTCACCTGAAAATAATGACAGTTTTCCTTCTTCCTTTTCAATTTGGGTGTTTAAAATTTCCTTTTCTTGTCTAATTGCTGTGGCTAGGACTTCTAACAGTATGTTGAATAAATGTGGTGAAAGTGTACATGCTTGTCGTGTTCCTGATTTTAAGGAAAACTATTCTAGCTTTTCTCCATTGAGTGTGATATTAGCTATATGTTTGTTACATATGGCCTTTATAATGTTGAGGTATATTCCCCTCTATTTCCACTTTACTGAGAGCTTTTATCATAAACGAATGTTGAATTTTGTCAAATGCTTTTTCTGCATCTGTTGATATGATTTTATGAAGTTTGTCATGCATTTTGTTTATATGGTGTATGATGTTAACTGATTTGCAAATATTGGATGAAACTTGATTCTCAGCAATAAATTCCCCTTGATCATGGTGTATGATCTTTTCAAGGAATTACTGAATTATATTTGCTAATATTTTGTTGAGGATTTTTCCATCTATGTTCATCAGGAATGTCAGCCTATAATTTTCTTTTATGTGATGTCTTTGTCTGGTTTTGGAATCAGAGTAATAATGATGGTCCCACAAAATGAGCTTGAGAGTCTTCCCTCCTCTTGAATTTTTTGGGATAGTTTGAGAAGGATTGGCGTTATGTCTTCTTTAAGTGGTTAGTAAAATTCACCTGTGAAGCCCTTTCAGTGCAGGACATTTATTTCCTGGGAGTTTTTTGATTACTGATTTGATTTCATTAGTAGTTATTGATCTGTTCAGATTTTCTGTTTCTTCTTGATTCCATATTGGAAGATTGTATATTTCTAGGAATTTATCGATTTCTTCCAGATTGTCTAATTTGTTGGCATATAGTTGTTAATAGTATTTTCTTACATTTTTTTTTTGGATTTCTCTAGTGTCAGTTTTTACTTCTCTTTCGTTTCTGATTTTATTCGGGTCTTCTCTCTTTTTCTCTTCATGAATCTGCTTAAAAGTTTATCAATTTTGTTTGTTTTTTCAAAGAATCTGCTCTTGATTTCATTAATCTTTTGCATTGTTTTTAGATTTTATTTCATTTATTTCCTTTCTGATCTTTCTTATTTCCTTATTTCTACTCACTTTGGGCTTTGTTTGATGTTCTTTTTCTTGTTCTTTAGGTGTACGATTAGATTGTTTATTTGAGATTTTTATTGTTTCTTGAGGTAGTCTTACAGTACTACGAGTTTCCCTCTTAATACCGCTTTTGCTGTGTCCTATAGATTTAGGGTTGCTGTGTTTTGATTTTTATTTGTCTCAAGGTATCTTTTGATTTCTTTCTTGAATGTTGTTAAGCCATTCACTGTTTAGTAGCATGATTATTTAGCTGGCATATGTTTGTGTATTTTTCAATTTTCTTCTTGTAATTGATTTTTTTTTATACCAATGTCATTAGAGAAGATGCTTGATATGATTTCAATCTTTTTAAATTTATTGAGACTTGTTTTCTGGCCTAACATGTGGTCTATCCTTGAAAATGTTCTATGTGTGCCTGAAAAGAATGTGTATTCTGCTTCTTTGGGGTAAAATGTGCTAAAAATATCAATTAAATCCATCTAGTCTAATGTCATTTAAAGCTGCTGTTTCCTTGTTAATTTTCTGTCTGAATGATCTATCCATTGATGTCAATGTGGTGTTACTATTCTCTACAATTACTGTAATACTATAGATCTCTACTTTTATGTCCACCAATATTTGTTATATATATATGGTGTTCCTACATTGTGTGAAGAGATTTTTACAAGGATTATATCCTCTTGTTGAATTAATCCCTTTATCATAATGAAATCTTCTTTGCCTCTTAATATAGCATTTGTTTTAAAGTCTATTTTGTCTGATATAAGCATTTTTTCCTCTGCTTTTTTTTTTTTTTGGTTTCTATTTGAATGAAATATCTTTTTCCATCCCTTTACTTTTAGTCTATCTGTGTCTTTTGATCTGAAGTGAGTCTCTTGTAGGCAGCATATGCAGGGGTCTTGTTTTCCTATCTATTCAGCTATCTTATCTCTTTTGATTAGAACATTTACTCCACTTATATTGAGAGTAATTATCAATAGGTATGTAGTTACTGCCGTTTTATTATTCATATTTTTTTTCTTCTTCTTAAAGAAGTACCTTTAACGTTTCTTGTATTACTGGCTTGATGGTGATGAATTCCTTTAGATTTTTCTTGTCTGAGAAGCATGTTATCTCTCCTTCAATTTTAAATGATAGCCTTGCTTGGTAGAGTAGTCTTGGTTGTTAGTCTTTGCTTTTTCTCACCGAATATTTTCTGCCAATTCCTTCTGGCCTGCAAAGTTTCTGTTGTGAAATCAGCTGAGTCTTATGGAGGCCCCTTTGTAGGTAACTGCTTTTCTCTCGCTGCTTTTAATATTCTCTCTTTGTTTTTTACTTTCGAATTTCAATTACAATGTGTCTTGGTGTGGGCCTCTTTGGATTCATCTTATTTGGGACTCTGTGCTTCCTGAGCTTGTATGTCTATTTTTATTTTTACCAATTTAGGGAAGTTTCTAGTCATTATTTCTTCAAATAGGTTTTCTATTTCTTGCTTTCTCCTCCTTATGGTACCCATATGATGCCAATGTTTTTTATGCTTGATGTTGTCCCAGAGGTCCCTTAAATTATCCTCCTTTTTATTTTATTTTTCTCCTGTTCCAAATGGATGTTTTCTGCTACTTTGTGTTTCGAATTTCTGGTCCTATCCTCTGCTTCATCTGATGTGTTGTCGATTTCTTTTAATGTATTCTTCATTTTTGGTTATTGTGTTTTTCATTTCTGACAGGTATTTTTTAATGGTTTCTATGTCTTCTTTTATGTTTACTTCTTTGTTGAAATTCTCACTGAGTTCATCTCTTCTTCCTCTAAGTTTATTCAGCATCCTTATAACCAGTGTTTTGAACTCTGTACCTGGTAGATTGCTTGCCTTCATTTTGTCGAATTTTCTCTTTTTCTTTCATTTGAGACGTGTTTGTGTGTGTGTGTGTGTGTGTGTGTGTATGTCTCATTTGGGCTGCCTCTCTGTATGTTTCTACGTATTAGGTAGATCTGCTATGTCTTCCAGTCTTTGTAGGGTAGCTTTATGTAGTAGGTGTCCTGTGGGGCCCAGTGGTGCAGTCTCCCTGATCACCTGAGCTGCGTGCTTCAGGAGGGTCCCTTGTGTTGGTTATGTATGCCCTTATGTTTTAGTTGAGCCTTGATTGCTTTGGCATGTCAGTGGGCAAGGTTGACTCTGAGACTGGCTGTGTGGATTGGCCACAACTATATTGTACAAGCTGTTTTTCATGTTTTGACCCCACAGAGTGGGATTTACCGCAGTGGAGCTCTGTTGCCTGCTGAGACCATGCTTTGGATGTGCCATTTGTGGCATTAAACTGGTATCGCTCTGTTATAGGTTGAAGACAGCCACCAGGTGTGTTGGTTCTGGAGCCTCTTTGGAGGAGCTGCAGTGCAGGCTAAGCTCAACCACTGCCTGTGCCCAGCCTGGGGCCACCTGCTAGGAGCTACAAAGTGATCTGCAGTTGATTGCTGCCATCTGGGCCCCACAAGTGTGTGAAGAAGGCCATGCTAATAACTGAGGCCCACTATCACCAGTACTGGGCCTGGGGTTGCACAGCCAGAGGCACAGTGCACACTGAGGCCAATCACTACCTGCTGGCTATTTGTATGATACAGCCATTGAAAGAGCCTCAGGCGGTGCTCCAGTTGAGTAGGTTGGGGTCTCAGGGAGTCACCAGGGTGGGGCTACTGGTGTTCACCAGGTTAACGCAGATTTATATTTGGCACTAGTGCCTGGCCTGTGGCTGCTCAGCAAGAGGCACAGGGCACACTGACTCCAGTCACTGCCTGCTTAGGTCCTGTGAACCTTTGAAAGCTTTTAAGAAATGCTGGAGCTCAGGCTGAGGCTGGCTCCTTGTTTCTGAAAGAGCATCCAGAGGTGTGAAAAGTGGGTGGGGCAGAGTCTCAGGGAGTCATCCGGGTGGGGATAGCTGTGTTCACCAGGTTAATACAGAATCAGATTTTGTACTCACCTCCAGGTCACATTGAGGGTGGACTCAACACAGGAACATTGGCAGCTGTCCCTCCAGCCCTCACCCTGTAGCCACACAATTCAGTTTTTCTCCATATATCTCTGGCACCTTTCAAGCTGCTGTTCTTTCGCTGGAGCTTTGGGTGAGTGTTTGTCGACAACTGAACCTGTGCATGGGCCCTTTAAGAGGAGCTCTTGGTATTTCAGCTGCTTTCCATCTTGCTGAGCCACAATCTACACTGGTTTTCACAGCCAGAAGTTGTAGAAACTTTTCGTCCTGGCAGTGGAACTCTGGGCTGGGGAGCCTGGTGCGGGATTAGACCCCTTGGTCCTCAGGAGAAATCTCTGCAGCTGAGATACTCCTGCCGATTCTTAGCTGCCACATATGGGTGTGGGTCCAGCCCATTTTGAGTCTCTACCCCTCTACCGTCTTGACATGGCTACTTCTTTATATCTTTATTTATAGGAGTTCTATTTAACTGATCTTTAGACAGTTCTCCAGGTTGAGTGTTTCATAATTTAGTTGTAATTATGATGTAGTCACGAGAGAAGGCAAACACAGCATTTACTTACTCTGCCATCTTGATCAAGATAGGCTTTGACAAGTGATGTTAGTAAAGAAGAACTGAATATGTATTCTATA
>NW_006442487.1:520123-525064 GCF_000325575.1 Pteropus alecto
TTTAGCTTCTGTCACTACTATAGCATATAATTTTTGTCTGTATTTTTTGTTTTTGTTGTTGTTGTTGTTGTTGTTGTTGTTAAGTGCTTAATCTAGCCACTGTCCACCTTACAAAAAAGATAATATAAAAAAAATAAACCAACCTCTTACTAAGGCTAGGAAATTTTCTGTAGTTAGGACCAAACTATAGTATCAATATGTTTAAAAAGTGGCATTGATTTACATACCTGTAAGTATATATGCATGATTTTTTTTCACTGGCAGAGCACAAGAAGGCAGTTTTCTCTCTTACTTTCTCCTTACCTGTTACTGGATGCAGTTAGTGAGCACATGTGGGATTTTTAGTGTGTATCCTAGCGATTCAAGAATAGCTGAAACAGTTCTATTCACCACTCAAATAGATTTGTAATTCACTGTTTTTCTTCATTTCTCCATTCCATAATTCAAAATGTTATCACCCTTTCTCCTGCATATGATATAAAAAAGCTGGCATTTCTAAACCAAATTCTATCTTGAGTGTTACTTAGCTAAGATACTTGTTTATTTATTTTTCCTTTAACTTAATGCCGGGGGTGATGGGATCCAGCTTCACATGTGCATTATTTGCCAGGCCTTTAAATGCATTTGGATTTGTAATCCTTGTCTAGACTACTGTAACCCAGCCTCCTAATTAGTATTTCCCTCTTTATTCCTTCAGTCTTCCCTATCAAATAACTTCTAAACCTTTTCCACAGATATAACATTCTAAAAAACCCTTCTGATCATATTATTCTTCTTTATTAATCTTCTTTATGACTTCTCTGTTGAATGCAGAATAATATCCAGATTCTTTAGCATGGCAGATGAGAAATTTCATTATCTGATTACAATCTACTTTTCTAGTCACTTAGACTTTTTCTTAACCTCCTTCCTCTACAACATGCACTAAGAACTCTAGCAAAGCACATTAAACCTAGTTCCTATAGCCTGAGTGATTCTTCATGTCCCCTTCTTTTTACCTGTGTTTTTCTCTACCTATATTCCTTTTGACTTCCTCCTCCAACTAGAAGGTTTCTATTCTCCTACTAAGACCCAAATCATGTGACAATACCCCTTTGAAGAGTTTCCTGAGTCTCCTTGGCAGCTGATTCTTTTTCCAAGCTACTAATCGAACTTTGCACATAGCTTTATTGTAACACCTATCAGAATGTGATTTAACATCTATATCTCTGCTTCACTTGCTATACAGAAAGCTCTCTCGTAATCAAGGTTTGAGTCTAATTCATTTTTGCATCACCAGCACCCAGAAGTATCTGGCACATAATAGATGCACAAGGGATGTTTCTTGAATAGGTTAAATAGTGATCTCCCTACTTACCTGCTTATATTTTGTGAGCAGCTGCTATCCCACTGCTTGTCTGCCTGATCCTTATCTCTTCTTCTCAGTACCACTCAAACTTCCTTATGACATTGTGCTTGTTCATCTTACACCCATGACCTCTGATTTTGGAGATGGTGATAAAGGCAGGACTCTGTGATTGATTATATGTAGATATTGCAGTTTGGTTTGGCTCCAGCATCAGTGACAGAAGCTGCCATCATTTTTCTCAATTTCTAGGACTTCTTCCAATGTCTTAGGGCATAGTATAATTCTAGAGATATATCTGATGATTTGAGGATTATGGTATGTGTAATTCAATACTTCATGTCTGCATTTATTATAACACAAACCTTCCATAAAGGACAGTTTTGTTGGTTTAAAATTTAACAACAAATCAAAAATATAAAGTTTCTGTATATGTGAGTGCATTATTCTGAAAATATTTTAACAGCGTTCAGATAAAATTTAGTTTGAAAACACAGTGTACTAATGATATATTGTTTATATGTCTGTAACAAACACGAACAGGGTATCAGTTATGAATAAATAACAATAGTAAAATCAGTAAGTTTATTCTTGAGAGTAAGATTACAGAAATTCTAAAACAGAGAATCTACTATTTGATGAGATATGGAATATGAATCTGGCAAACTTGGTCTAGCATTTAGATTAATGTATAATAATTTGTACTGCTTAAAAGTATTAAGGCAACTTAACACTTTTGCTAATGTGTCAGTGCAAGACAAGAAAGAATGACAGGCTGTTTTTTTTTTTTTTTTAACGTTGTCTTCTTTGATGTATTTCCATTTCTCCTTCCATCAACCACATTCATATTATACTTTTTTACTGTGAAAATAGAGCATGTAATTTTACAGATAAGAAAACAGAAACTTGAGGAATCTAAATGACTTGCTCAAACACATACAACTAGTTAATAACAGGGCTAGAAGTAAAATCCAGGTCTCTTTATTCCCACACTAGGGATCTTTACCCTATTCTATGCTGTTCCCCTTCATTTGACTTTTTCCCAGAATATATTCAGTTTTGTTTACTACACAGAAAAGATGCTGTATTTCTCTATAAAGTGATGACAAATTATGTGGAACTACAGTCATCATAGTTGCTCTTACAAATAATTGAAATACAAATGACTATAAATTCCTTATCTTCATAGAAAATGGAAGTGTGACAAAATGGTAATTACTGAATAACAAAATAGTCATATAGCAACCAAGCTAATTGTTGCATGTTCTATCTAAAGGCAAACTTTTTTTTAAAGCAATGAATTAAAACAGTTTTCCAAATTCTGACTCATTAAACAAGAACTGAAGTTCTCATTTGTTAATTGTTTGAGGAATACATCAGAAATTGAGGAGGCACTAAGGAGATTACCAAATGGTATATTTTATCCTGAATTGCCCTAGTTTAAAATTAGCAAGAATGTGCTTGGTTTCTGAGTTCTAAGAAGTAAAGACAGCTGTGGCTCTTTATCCTAAGTTTAGGACAAAATTGAATTGAATGAAAGCAAGAAGTAGAGTAGAAATTTTAACATTTTAAAAGCTGACAGCTCTAACCTCAACCGAAAGTATTTATCATTTAAAAATAGTCTGAGACCCTGAAGTTAGGCTGTTATTTCTTTCTGAACTACTTCACCAACGACATGCAACATTTCTTTCAAAGCAAAGTCAAGCTGACACAAAGCAAGAATATTTCCTTGACCAATCACACCCCATTTGGATGCTTTCTCAACTGCACCCAAGCTTTCTTCTAGCTCTTCATATATTTCAATGGATATCTTAGGAAAGCAATTTTAACAAATGACAATTAGGAAAAACTAGGGATTTTATAGAGTGTTTTGTGTTGCCTTGATGAAAGATACACATAAAAAATGATAAAACTCCATTACTACTTATTTTATGTTAATAAGGAAGGAAATGAAGAACAGTTGAAATTGGTGAAGTTTTGAAATTATGTGTTATTCTCTGGGTATATATAGTAGGCAAGATTTGTTCTATGTCTTCAAGAACCTCACAGTATAGCAAAAAATCTTGCAATTAGTAAATGTTTGACAGTGGACTCTCCAGTGATATAACCTACATATTATTTTTTATTTATTATACCTCCCTCCCCAAACTCTGAATGAAGAATCGAATAAGGAAAAAATGAAGAAGAACCAAGTTCCATCAAATCAATCACTATCTCAGCTAATTGTCTTAATCCAATAGAAACTCTACTTATACTTGTAAATCAAATATTCAACAGATATTTATAGTTGTGGCATCTCAAGTCATCTGGAAATCAACAAAGACACAAGATCCAATAAAAACCATGAGTAGCTACTTGATAAATCCTTTACTGACTGCTGTTGCTGCACAAAAATGAAGAATTAATTATAAAAAATAAATTAGTAACTATAGGTTTTATTTCTTGATCTACCACTTAACCATTTATAGCACCAATAAAGCCAGTTTAACAAAATGAAGAATACATATGCATGCAAAAGATAGATACTATATACAGTTGCAAACTGTAGACAAAAACTATCATAAAATTTGCTCATAATATATTTATAGAAAATATTTATATAAATATGTACACTGTTCTTATTGCCCTATTAACATTTAAAGTTACATTTAAAGTCTTTAATTTTGTTGAATATTGAAAATAATCACAATTTATGACTGTATACCTCATGTGGAAATTGATTTTTTTTTTTTTGATCTACAAGTATACATCTAGACGTCTATATATCAGTGATGCTCTTTAATCGTGGGACTGATATAGTATTATTTTTAAATCTAAAGTAAGGTAAAATCTATGTGACATGACAGTCCTAATTTTTACTATATTACCTTATTAAAAGTCTTTTTGGTAAGAGGATATTTGGAAACATGGCAGAGTGAGAGATGACCCCAGATCTCTCCCTCTAAAACAACAATAAGCTCAATATATAAAATTCAACAAAAAACACTCAAACTGCACACTAGCACATCTAATCTTGAGATCACCTCATAAGAGCTACCACAGGTCAGAATCCCCTGTGTCAGGTGGTGGAGTGGGATCCAAGAGACTTAGATGCCACTCACTGGAAACCAAAAGAAAACATGTGTTCTTTGCAGCAGGCTAAAGAGAGACCTTTATATAATAAATCTTCTTTCTGGGGAAAAAAAAAAAAAGCAGAATACATTTCCATTAATGCTCAGGCAGAGAAACAACCAAGGTGACAAGGAATTTCAGAAAAAAAGAGAAAAGTCTCCAGAAAATGAGCTTACAGACATAGAGATATGCGACCTTAATGACAGATAATTCAGGATGGTATTTCTGAAAAAACTCAATGAGTTCAGAAACGAGTCAGATCAACAATTTCAGGAATTGAAGAAGCAAATAGATAAGCAGAGCAAGGAGATTGATACCCTAAAAAAGAACAGAATAGATCTTCTGGAGATTAAAAAGACACTGCAAGAGTTGAAAAATGAAATAGCAAGCTTGGGAAATAGAGTCAACCAAACAGAGGAAAGGATCAGTGATATTGAAGACAGAAATCTAGAAATAAATCAGAAGGAAGAAGAGAGAAACTGAAG
>NW_006442487.1:526112-527242 GCF_000325575.1 Pteropus alecto
ATCAGGAATGAAAGAGGGGAAATTATGACTGATATCGCAGGGTCATACAAGAATACTATGAAAAAATATATAACACCAAATTTAATAACCTAGAAGAAATGAACGAGTACTTAGAAAAATGCAACCTTTGTAGACTGAATCAAGAAGAATTGGAAAATCTAAATAGACCAATCAGCAGTATGGAAATTGAAACAATCATCAAAAACCCACCAAAAAGTAAAGGTCAGGCCCAGATAGCTTCGCCAGTGAATTCTACCAAACATTCAAAGATTTAATATCTATTTTACTAAAACTCTTCCAAAACATCGAAGAGAAGTCAACACTTACCAACTCATTTTATGAGGCCAGTATTACTCTGATACCATAACCTGGTAAAGATAACATGAAAAAAGAAATCTACAGACCAATATCTCTCATGAATATAGATGGGAAAATCCTAAATAAGATACGATCTTGTTCCAAGATCAGGAACAAGGCAAGGCTGTCCAATATCACCACTGTTATTCCATAAAACATTGGAGGTCCTAGCGAACGCAATCAGACAAGAATAAGGTATCAAAGACATCCAAACAGGAAATGAAGAATTCAAACTGTCACTATTTGCAGATGACATGATTCTCTATATACAAAACCTTAAAGCCTCCACAAAAACACTGCTAGAAACAATAAGCAAATACAGTAAAGTCTCTGGATACAAAATCAATGTTCAATACTCCATAGCTTTCCTCTTCTCTAATAATGAAGTGTCAAAAAAAGAAGTGGAAAAAATAATTCCTTTTGCAATTGAAATAAAAAGGATAAAATACCTAGGAATAAATTTAATGAAACACGTGAAGGATCTATATAATGAAAATTATAAGACCTTATTAAAAGAAATCGAAGAAGATACAAAGAAATGGAAAGATATTTCGTGTTCTTGGATTGGAATAATCAACATACTTAAAATGACCATATTACCTGAAGCATTATACATACAGATTTAACGCAATCCCCTTCAATATCTCATCAGCATTTTTTAAATAAATAGAACAAAAAATCATCAGATTTGTATGAAAGCACAAAACACCTCGAATTGACAAAGCCATCCTGAAAAACAAGAACGAGGCTGGAGGCATCACTCTGCCCAACTT
>NW_006442487.1:527968-536201 GCF_000325575.1 Pteropus alecto
GGGAAGTTCCCAAAAAAAAAAAAAAAAAAAAAACAAGAATTGATCTACCATATGATCCAGCAACCCCTTTACTGGGTATTTACCCCAAAGACTTGAAAACCCATATCCAAAAACATATCTATCTGCACACTGACATTCATAGTAGCATTATTCACAGTGGCCAGGACATGGAAGCAACCAAAGTTTCCTATACTTAGGGTCCTATAATAGATGATTGGCTAAAGAAGCTGTGGTACCCATATACAATAGAATATTACTCAGCCATAAGAAGAGATGGAATACTGCCATTTGTAACAACATAAATGAACCTTGAGATAATCATACCAAGCGAAATAAGCCAGACAGAAAAGGTTGAAAATCACATGATATCACTTATATGTGGGATATAAACCTAAAAGCAACAAATGAACAGAACAAATAAGCAGAGACTCATGGACATGGACTATAGACTAGTAGTTACCAGAGGACTATAGACTAGTGGTTACTAGTGGGGTGGGGGTGGAGGGGGTAGGTAAACTGGATAAAGGGGGTCAAATATAGGGTGATAGAGGGAAAGTGAAGTGGATAGAGGGGATCGAATATATGGTAGCTGAAGGAAACTGGACTTTAGGTGGTAAACAGACAATGGAATATACAGATGTCGTCTACGGACATGCTACCCAGAACAAGCCCGATCCTGTCTGATCTCAGAAGCTAAGCAAAGCCGGACCTGGTTAGGACTTGGATAGGACACTACCTAGGAAGACCAGGTGCTGTAGGCGTAAAAAAATAAAAATAAAAATAAAAGTAAATAAAAATAAAAATAAAAATATAAGGGATTGTAAGGTGACAAGATCTTTGCAATCTATGAGGTCAACCAAGGGTTGCCTCACCTAAAAAAGAAAAAATATATATATACAGATGTCAAATTATAATCTACACCCAAAAATTATATAATTGTATTAACCAATGTTACCCTGATAAATTTTTTAAAAAGTATTTTAGTGGTATTTTTTACTCATTAGAATAATATCACTCCAGAGATTTTAACTTCTTGAATAAATATTCTGCTATATTTGAACTTCAATAGGCATATATTTATTCCTTTTTAATAGTTTAATATTTTAACAGTGTTTTTTGATAATGTTTTATTCTTTGCTATGTTTTGAAATTTATTTTATTATTTCTTTAATTGATTTAAAGATACTTCTTTTCATCTATCTAATGATTCTCAAAAGTTCCTGGGGGTAATCACAGGGCTATTTGTGTTGCTACCGACTCTTTTCTGTGGTACATTTTGAACTTGGAGATAGTCTTCAAAGACAATTTATCTGTGGGAATCCTATTCTGCCTAGATTGAATGTGCTTCCTTCTAGAAAAGTTTCGAGTTTGCTACTGCCAAACAGCCCAAAAGTATTATCTGCTGGTGACCACTGTTTTCTTCAAGTTTTTAATTTGAGCATTCCTAGACCATATGAATAGTATAAATTTAGACCACAACCTGTTAAAATACAGGTCTGTGTTTATAAATTCTCAGGAGAGACTTCTTTTCCCACCCAGAGCCCAGACTAAGATCCTTGAAATCTCACTGTTCTGATGGATATTTATTTTAAAATACAACGTATATACAGTTTTTTAAAGGTCTTGCCTTTATTCAGTGATCTCTTTTAAACTTTCCACTTCACGTGAACCTGAAACTAAGCCTCATGCCTCTTTCAAACAATTGAATCATAAGCATTTTGGTTTGAGGACCTATAAATTTCTCCTTCATCAACACCATCACTAGGCAGCCCCAGTGTCAGTTCTTTTTTCTTTTTTGTTTTCTGAAGATTACTTTTATTTTCTTGTGCTCTGAGTTTTGCACTTAAATGGGTTGTTGTTATATTTTATCATACAATTCTATGAGTTTTGTAACAGGAGATTTTTGAGATTTTTTATTCTGCCATATTAACAGAAATGGAAGTCTACTTGGTTTATACACTCTTAAGTTTCATTTGTGATATATAGAGAAAAACGTACTCAAAATCTATTTTTCTCTTGTTGTGTTCACTTTCTTCAAAGAATATTCCCATATTCTAACAGAAAATTGAGGATTTCTCTTCGATTTCAGTTTGTTTTCTTTATATCTGGACCCAACTTTTAAATATATTCTTCTTGTCTTCTTTCTTATGTTCTAAGTCACATAGTTATCATTTCAGAAGGAAAGTGTACTCTATAACTAGAAAAAAATAGTCACATCTAACTTGAAATCTATTTTGTGGAAAATTTTAAATTAATTCAGAATAAAAATAAGATAAATGCTAAGTTAAATGCTAGTATGGAAAATTATCTTTTTTTAAATGAATCTTTTTTAAGAGCTTGAAATGTCTGCTGGAGAAGCATAATTCTTTTATGAAACAGTTTCATGAAGCACAGATGTTTTTCAGCCTTCTACAGGGATATACCCCACCACAGTGAGGACAGCAGATGCCTCTTCTCCCACTTTCTTATCTGGCTCCATTCCTTAGGAATCTATTTATTTCAGTGATTAGCTTAAATAAGCTTATTTCAGCACAGTTAACTTCATCCTCTTCTTGAAAGTAGATTTTGTAAGATGAGGTAAGGAAGAAGTAGACCAACTCATCTAAAAATGCCGGCAGCTCCAACTGCCAAGTTTTTCTTGAGTGTCATGTTAAATTATTCCCACCAAAAAAAAAAAAAATCTAAAAATTCAAATTACTTTAGGGAAATAAAGTTAATATAATTTAAATTAATTGAATCATAAATGTGCCAACTTTATGTTAAATTATGTATGAATCAACCATTTTACAACACATTCTCTATGTATGTCATTGATTCTATGTCAATGTCAGTATGCAGCAACTGAATCATATGTGTGCATTAGTTTTGTGTTGCTGCCATAACAAATTATCAAAAATTTAGTGGATTAAAGCAAAACAAATATAATATCTTACAATTCTGAAGATTAGAAGCCCAACGCAGATCTCAATGAGCTAAAATCATGGTGACAATAGGGCCATATTCCTTTTCTCTTCTCCTCATCTTTCTTTTCCTTTCCCTTCTTTTTCTTTCTCTTATTCCCATTCCTCTTTGCTTCTATTTTCCCTTCCTCTCTTTTTCCCACATCTAGCCTACCCCTTTTCTCATACTAAAGTCATTCAAAACCTGCTACTTCAAAATGGTTAATTAATATGTCTTAAAACATACGTAAAAGTGACATGTAGTATTAACTTAATGTGTTTTCTCTTTATTTGGTTACTGAGGGATATACTCTCTGAACCTTTCTTTTCTCTAAGACCTTGCCGACAATTTACTCCTCTCTCATACAAATAATCATATCCTAATTATAGTAATCAATTTATATACAGTAGTAACAGTAACTGTGATAATTATAATATGTATCACCTGGACCCATATTTGTTTTAATAGAAAGAATTGGTAATTCTCAAGTGAGCAAAAGTGTGAAGCTGATTATGTGTTCAAATGATCAGAGATTAGGAAGCATTTGATTAAATGAATTGCTTGGAGATTTTGCAATTATTTTTGATTCGCAAAAAAGAAGGTATTTATTGCGAATCTACCTTTGCAACTCTGTTGTCATTTTTTGAAGGAATCCACAAGTTATAGAACTTCCATGTACTTCCTAGTATCTCTTTGTCAAATATTAGAGAATAAAGATATAAAATGTATAACATTTATTTCAGTAAAATAGTCAGTGTAACTTTATATTTCACTAATTTGTTTATCAAATTAAGACATTTGCCATTGTCTTTTAAACCACTTTAAGTTGGAGGATTAGTACTGAAGATATAAGAGGATTTCATTAGAAAATTTAATGTCGAATGTCTTGGGTTATAGAAACATGGATATGTTGTTCTCTTTTGAGTTCTGTCACCTTGTTTTTTTTTTTACAATTTGTAAATGTGCTTTATATTGTTCTTCCACATCTTGTATAATTTTCTTAATGTCTTTTCACTTATTTTTAACTAGTTAGTTATAGTTTTAATCCATTTTTATGACTGTAGGGATGCTATTCTGCTTTTTTCTCTTATAATAACTTTGTATGAGATTTACCTCAATACTATTTAATTGTTCACTTTTGTGTATCATTATTAGATTTATTAACCTTTTAGATAGAGGTAGTATATAAGGTAGCTCATTGGCGATACCTTCACAAAAATATCTAATTTCATAGAGATCCCTTTTCTGTTGTGTTCAAAAAATAGTGGATTGCCTTCTGAGATATCGTGGTATACTTCCACCTCCTACCCCCGACCACCTACACACATACTTTATCTGGACTTTCTCTTTCCATTGTCACTATTTTCCCTGTCCTGTTCAATTTTGATTTCACATCCAGAAGTTTTGTCTTGGTATAGGGCCTTGTCCTGGGAGGGAGCCCTGACTGAACATTCTCTTAAGTTTCTCAAGCTAACCTACTGTAGTCCTTTCAGTCACAAATTCTGACATCTTGCACTCACTCACTTTGGGAGTAAGCTAAATCTTTCTCAATGCCAGCTATTCTCTCAACTTTGCTCACTGTGCTTTTCAGTGAACACTTCTTTCCTATTTGGGAGTTTTCCTGTTCTCAGGTCTATCAACCATCCTATTGCTTCTATCTGCTTCTTCCCACACAGACCTTGTAGATGTTGGTGATTTTTCCTCAAACACCTGTATTTTGAGAATCATAGAAATACCTTGTCATCTAGTTCAGTTATAAATATTGTCCAGTCTTTTGTTTGTTTGTTTGTTTGTTTGTTTATTTATTTATTTATTTATTTATTTATTTATTTTTTGGTTTGACAATCTAGTTGCTCTGTTTAGTTTTCTATGAAGATTCTGGAAGTTTTAAAAACTGCCATCACTACCATCTTCCCAGCATTATCTTCTATTATTCTTACTTTGTGCTCCCAGGTTGAGAAAGATTAACTTATCATGACCCCACAATAACCCTATGGGGTAAGTATTATTATTAGTAGATGAGATAAACAAAACTCAGTGATTTAAGCAACACAGCCCAAGGACTCATCTCAGGTTTGGTAGACATTAAATCTACACTTTTAACTTTATGAAAGCTGCTTCTCCACTGGTGTAAATAAGGATCTAGTATGGGGTAAAGCTTGGTAGCAATAACTTATGTATTTTTATTAATTAATTTATGTAAGCATCAATCATATAGTAAACATGTATCATGTGCTAGGTATTGGGCTTGGCCTTGGAAATACAAAAGTGAATAATAGTGGTGGAGTTCCTGTTATTAAGAAGCAATAGAAATCATTAAATAAGGAGATGTAAAATCATTAAATAAGGACACATAAAAGTTGTACCAAAGTTCATTTGCAGGAATAACTAGACATTTTGCAAATTAGTTTAGATCTGTTTGCAAAGATGAACATACTAAGAACAGCAAGGTGAAATTTGTTGACGTTTAAAGTCTTTTCGGATTAACAAATTCCCCAAGTCTGTATTCTTGTTAATTAGTTTTACAGTGTGATATGTTAACAGTAGACTGGTTTGTATTTTATAAAAAGTAATTGTGAACATGTATTACCTAGCGCTTTTAGCACTCAAAGAAATTGGAATGCCATAGCTTTTATTAACATTTCTTCACCTATAAGGGTTGTGATCTATTTTAAAGATTAGAAAAAAGTTGCTATGACTACCACTGTTTTGAATTATCCTTTGACAGATGGGAAGCTGCAGGTTAAGTGGATAGCATACATATATTTTTTAAAACTTTATGCTATGAATTCTGCTAAAATTTGATTATAATCTTCATTTTTCTCTCTTCTTCTTTAGAAAAAGAGTGGAAGGGGAATGCCAGTATGTTAAAGTTATGTTTCTATGAAACAATAAATGTAGAGCTGATGAAATTAGAAAAGACTGTTTTCCTCAGGATCTGAAAATAGGCAGGAAGACTGACAAAATTGCTTAACAAGTGTGCTTTCCGGGAATTTTAAAGGAATGGGCCTGTTTGGATCTTTTTCTCTTTCTCTTACCTGTAGGAGTAATTTTTCTTTCTGGTAATTAGTCTGACTTAATTTACACTTATATTTATTATTAATGTCAAGAATGAATGTTTCTGTTACTGTCCTTATTCAGTGTAAACTGATCCTCTACAACATTTTGCCAATTATTATCAAGTTTTTTTTAGTTTTTATTAGTGAAGCTGGTCAAAGATGAATATAGTATTCTATGTGTTTAACAACCTCCTCTTTATTTGAGAATTTTTGATTTAGAATATAAATTTACCTATTCTTTTACTACTAGAGATTTGCTTCAAAATATCAACTCTTATTAAGCAAAGAAAAAAAAAATCAAAATTTCTGTTGAAATCCCCAGAGTACATTGTAAGTTTATATGAGGTGAAGTAAAATTACAAACAGATGAGCTTCTTAAATACTATAAGTTAAACAAATGTCTACTAGAGAAAATGAAAGAGAGAAAACTTTTGTATAAAGGACTATGAAATCTATTTATACCTTAGGTATATTTTGATATAGGAGATGATATTTTATCTACTTGTCTAATTTTAACATGATTAGATTATGAGCAAAAACACTGTATTAATATGTCTTATGACTGTTCAGTTAGACCTATATCCTAGTGTTCCCAGAATATTCTGCACAAAATAACCAGCTTTTCCCATACCTCTTTCTCAGGATTACCTAAGCAAAGAACTAACAGTCAACATAAACAAAAGCAATGGAATGCTCTCTGTGTGTGTGATTATTGTGTTTATCATATACATCCAATACACTGATTACTATATCATATGCCATTAAAATAGCTAAAAGTTGGAACAGACCAAACGTCCATCAACTAATGAGTGGATAAGCAAAATGTGGTTTATCCATACAATGGAATATTATTCATCCATAAAAAAATGAAGTACTTATACATGCTACGACATGGATGAATCATGAAAACATTATGCCAAGTTAAAGAAGCCAGTCATAAGAGCCCACATACAGTATTATTCTATTTATATGATATATCCAGTATAGTCAAATCCACAGTGGCTTGGGGAAGGATGGAATGAGAGCTTACTAGATAAGAGGTTTTCCATTTGGAGTGGGGAAAATGTTCTGAACTAGGTAGTAGTGATGGCTGCATAACATTGTAAATGTATTGAATGTCACTGAATTGTACATTTTAATTTTATGTTATATGTATTTTACAAAAATAAATACATATTGTATATTGTATACTTACTGTTTATATTGTATACTTACTGTGTATGCTGTAATGTTTTAGAATGGAAGCTCCTAAACAGCACAGGTTATCGATATATTGCATTTCAGTCTTTCTTCAAATAACAAGTAATATATGGTTTAAATTATTTTGTAATTATTTTGTTCTTTCATCTCTATTATTGATTCTGTATTGCTAATTTTGCAAAAGTCTCACACAATTCCACTATATCATAACTCTACTTTTAATCCATTCAGACTAATCATTTCTTTATGGGATATATCATAACATTTTCAGTGTGTTTGTGTGTGTGTGTATGTGCATATTTATCTGTTTATATTTGTATTGTCCTTTTATGTAATTCTTTTCACTCCAATCAAATTATAAGCAACTCAGAGGACAGAGTTCATGTGGTTTGATTTTTCTGTATTATCACCATGCCTAATACAGTCCTAAGCATTTAGTAGGGATCAATAAATCTGTTGCCTAATAGACAGCATCATTCTGTAAAAGAATAATACAGTAACATTTCAGTTAATTGGCATGTTGGTGACTATGATATTTTGGTTAATGAGTTTTTCTTGTAATACTTTTCATCATTCTATGCAGTATAATTCTTTAAAATAGGAGATCCCCTGAATAGAATATTGGGATCAACTACCAAAATACTGAGATATCTGTATTGATATCAGCTTGCACTCTTTTTTCTCTGGCTTTATTGAAACATAATAGACAATTAGTTGCTTGTATTTACATTGTGCAATTCAATTAGTTTTTTTTTTTAATTATAGTTGTCATACAATAATATATCAGTTTCAATTGTATAACATAGTGATCAGAGATCCAAATAACTTGCAAAGCAATCCCCCAATCTACTACCCCACTTTCCCTTTACATATTTATTACAATATTATTAACCATTTTCCCCATGCTACACTCTACATCTCCATGTCTATTCTGTTATCCATTTGTACCTCTTAATCCTTTTGTCTTTTTTTTGTCAACCCAACCCCACTTCCATCTAATAGCACTCAAAATATTCTCTGTATCTATGAGTTTA
>NW_006442487.1:536708-546337 GCF_000325575.1 Pteropus alecto
GCATTTTAATTACGATGTGTCTTGGTGTGGGCCTCTTTGGGTTCCTGGTTTTGGGGACTCTCTGAGCTTCCTGGGGTTTTATGCCTCTTTCCTTCACCAGATGAGGGAAGTTTTCCATCATTATTTCTTCAAATAGCTCTTCGACGTCTTGTTTTCCTTCCGGTACCCCTATGGCATGAATATTTTTACCTTTAATAGTATCCCATTGGCTCCTTAAATTATTATTATAGTCTTAGCTTCTTTTCTTTTTTTGACGTTATGATTGAGTGTCTTTGGATTCTCCATTCTCTATATAGGTCATTTGATCCTCTTCTTTATCCCACTCTGTTTATTCCATTTTATATACTTTTCATATCAGATAATGTGTTCTTCAATTCTAACTGGTACCCTTTCATAATTTCCATTTCCATTTTTAAGGTTCTTTTTATCTCTTTGTTAAAGTTCTCACTGAATTCATCTACACTTCCCCTAAGTTCATCGAGCATCTTTATAACCAGTGTTTTGAACTCTGCATCTGTTAGATTCCTTGACTCTATTATTTCTGGATCTCTATTCCATTCCCTCATATGTTTTCTCTTTTGTCTTCCCATTTGTGCTGCCTTTCTATGTTTCTTTCTATGTATTAAGCAAAGCTCTTAAGTCTCCCGGTCTTAATAGTGTGGCTTTGTGTGGTAGGCATCCAGTGTACAGTCCTGAGAGGGGTTCAGCTGCAGACCAAGTTTAGCCCCAGCCTGTGCTCCTTCAGGGCCACCTGTTAAGATTCAGCAAGCGATCCACAGATGCTGTGCTTATAGTTGCCTCAAAAGGCCACACCGGAAACCGAGGCCAGCTGCCTCCAGTGTGAGTCTAGAAGCTGCTCAGCAAGGAGCACCTGACTTGCTGAGGATAAACCTGGATGTGGCTTGGGTGGAGCCATGAGTTGGGGGAAGTGGAGTTTCAGAGAATCCTCTGGGCGGAGCAACCTCTGTTATCCAGTTTGATGACATCTCAGTTGTGGCAGCGCTGTGTCCACGCACTGAGAGTGGGGAGGGCTCAATAGGGAACAATGGATACCTCTGGCACTTCTTTACAGAGCAAGTCTCGCCTCTAACCCTCACTCTGACAACTCAGTGTCCCCCCATAAGTCCCTGGTGCCCCCCACCCCGCGCAGCCAATCCGGCACTGGTGCTCAGAGTGAGCAGGTCCATCACCTTGAAAGTCTGCTCATGAACATGGCCTCTTTAAGAGGCATCTGTAGCTGCCGCAGCCTCCATCCCGTTCAGCTGCTCGGGACGGGGCAGCATGGTGTCCTTGCCCCATCCTACCTTCTGCCGTTGTACAGGATGATTTCTTAGTTCTCTCCCTAGTTATATGGCTTGTTCATCTAGGTCCCAGGAGATTTTACTTGCTGTTTGCTCCTTGTTTGTGTCACAACTTTGATTTGGTCACCAGAGGGATGAACAGAGCCTCTATTATCTACACCATTTTTTTTTTTTTTTTTTTGGTTTTGGTCTCAGCTTGCATTCTTAATTATCTTTTTCTTTTGGAAGACAGCTATGTTTCTCATGAAACTTCAATCAGAACAATATGCTTGGCAAAAGGCCACATAAAAATATTCAATATTGTTGCTAAAAATGTTACATAAAAATCATGAGCTTAGAAGAAAATTCAAATGTTTTCTCTAAAAGTTACATGTTTTAGAAGAGTAGAGAGAATAGAGCTTCAGTAAAAATGATAGGTTCAAATTTATTACTTGATGAGTATAAAACTAGAACTAATTCTGTTTGAAGATAAAGAGAATAGGAAGTATGCATGGAGTCAGATGAATAGAAGAGTATCCATTTATAATAACTGTGATTTCATTGCCAGTGTTGATTCAAATAATCTAGCATGGCATATCTTTCTCTCTTATTGTTTCTTGTTTTTTTTTGTTTGTTTGTTTGTTTTTTTACTCCTACCAAATCTACATGTTCTTGGATTAAGGCTGTAAGAGTAATAATGCTTTGCTCCCACTAGTTCAAACAAGTTTTAAGAGACAGTGTTAAAATAGAAATCTAAATTACAAAAAAAAAAAAAATCTAACATTGCTTCCGGTGCTCTTAACCAGTGAACTAACCCTAAGCTAATGACTGAAGAAACAGTTTTCTCTCTATATATGTAAAGTTTAAAAACATGAGACAATTGGCAGGCAAACATGTTCCACATTCCTCAGGTAAGAAAGTAATGATTATATATAACCAGTGTTAGATCATCCATAGGCTACTCTGAAGTTACACTCCTTAATTAATGTAAATGCCTCTGTTAACTAGAACTCTATCCTCTCTCTGGCATCTTGGCAAATCTGTATATCAAAAGGGTTTCTAGTTCACTGTGATATTACTGTATACAATTAAATAAAATGGTATTTTATATGTTCGGTTTTAATTATATTTAAAGTTATATTTAATTAGAGTCTTATTTCCTAATTTCTATGTTAATTTTCCTTATATATTCCTTAGTGGATTAAGTATACATTATTACATGATTGACGCAAATTGTCGTACTGATCAAAAATAAAGTATATTTACAAATAAATTGACACTAATTTTTCCTCTTTGGATAATAGGCGAACATGAGCAAAATTCTGCCTAGTCCACTCTATGGGTATAACTTTGATGCTTAGGCACTGATAAAGAAAAACAGAACAAACAAACCTAAAACCAAGCAAGAAAGTTAATCCCACAAATAATTATTTTGTGCAAATAATAATTTCAGCCAAATGTGACTTCAGTAAATATAACTTTTATGGATAACAAGTAAATTTTCTATGAGCTCCTTTTTAGTAACTATGTTTAAAAAGTCTAAGTCTACTCCCATTATTAAAATTGGACATGGTTATGACTGAATTTCCCTTCAAAGAAATATTCTAGCTCTATTCTCTAGCTTCCAGGTAAGAATAATGGAAATATTAAAATGCGATTGTTATTTGCAAAAATTATGCAGGGTGTTCTGTGGTCCAGTTCTAAAATTAGTAAGAGCATAATTTTATGTCTTTGAACTTAAATTTTTAACAAAATGTTCTATCCTAAAGCTTAAATATACTAATCAGCAACAAAATGACATAGAACAAGACCACTGTTAAGGCAATTTTGAAATAATGAATGTATATGGCTTTTTACAAACAGCATACTCAGGCAATGCTATTACCATGCTAAGAAAAATATAGAAGATTTTTATTATTAATTGATTGCTGTCTCGATATTTCCTATTTATTTTGCTTATATCTTTATATTAATAGTTCTGAAGTAGTTATCTTTAATCATTGACAACTTAGTTTTCCACAAGTTAGATGACTATATTTTCCATATAATTGATTATATATTTTAGATTAAGCAATTCTTTATTGAAAACATTATTTTTTCTCTTGCAAATATTATGGAACATTCTTACAAAAAATAATTTTGAAAGCTATAATTTCATAAGAATTTTAATAACATTTAATAGTATTCAGACTATTATTTTTCTTCAGAATGTATTTAAAATGGAACAAACTATAATTTGCGATGGGATTATGTTACAAAATTAGCAGAAACTTTTCTCATTTACCCTTTTGATATATTTAAAATAAAATAAAAATTATGAAGCAATTACAAAAAACTCCCAAGTATTTCAGTATTTTAAGTACACTGATATTTTCGGATTTTGTCACAAAATAATGCTGTGATCGGAATGTTTGTTTTGAAAATGATGAAAATAATGTTTCCCTTAGTCAAAATAAAGAAATACCTAAGTAGAGTTGGTTACAGCAAAATAAAGTTATATTTCTGTACATCTGAATTTAAACATGTTACACCCGAGGTAAGAATTTATCATTTGTTGCTTTTATAGACTGCATTTTTGTCTCTTTCTCTTACAACATATGTAACTTCTCTGGTTAATTTGTTCATTAGAATGATGCATCTGTACATTAATAATAAATTGAAAGGCACGTGCATTTAAATAAAGAAAAGACAGTATAATACAATAATGATTTTAAAAACCTACAAAGTGCAAATTCAAAAGCTAAAACTTTGATGTGGGATTTGAACAACGTTAGACTGAGAAATTAACCAAGGAAGATTTCTTATTGCAAACTGATGCTATGTTATAAATAAGACCTGGAATCCAGGGAGGGCGGAGGAGGGAGGAGAAGGGGTAAAAGAGAGAGAGCGAGAGAGAGAGATAGAGAGAAAGAGAAAGAGAGAGAGAGAAAAGAGAGAAAGAAACACAACAAAGCATGAAACACACACACACACACACACACACACACACCCCTGAGCAAGATACATACAGAAGGGTGAAAACTATTGTTTTATAGTTGTCCTCTTGCAAAATATTTTATGGTTCTCTAAGGAATATTAGATTCCCTATGTATCTTTTCAGATAGTCTATAGTTTTTATTAATTATTTTTATAATCTGTCTATTTGGTTTTTGGAATAATAAAATTTAAGAAGTTAAAAGAACAAATAAATCAATGTTAGTACCTTAAAAATCTTAGATGGAATTGTAATATTGTGCACTACCAAGTAGGATATTATTATAAAGGTAATGTTTCCAGTGTTTTAACAAATTTACCAGAATGTACAGAGTCCGAGATGCCATCGCCTTCAAAGCGATTACTTTGAAATGCAATTTCAAATCAAATGCTCCAAAAATCATGTGAGAAATAGAAGCCTCCTTGTGAGGAAGGAATATAGCCTCTCAAAATAACTACTTGGCATTTTTTCTATATATATGTTCTGGTAAATTTGTTAAAAACCACTTCAGTTAATGTGTTTCAGTGCCTCATATAGTATCTAATTGTGCTGTGTGTACAGAGGCATGCTCATTGTTCATGTGTGTGTGCACATGCACACACACACACACAATTTATTTTCTGCCCTGTTGGAAATGAAAAGAAAAAACTCATTGCCTATCTTCCAGTTCCACTATACCTTTATTTTTAATCTTATAAAGATTAAGGGCCTCGTACTGTAAATCCGGGGTCTATAAACAATGACTCCTGAACTACATCCAGCCTGCCTGCGAGCTAAGAATGGTGTCTACATTTTTAAAAGGTTGAAAAAAAAGAAGTATGTTTTATGATGTGTGAAAATTATATGTAATTCAAATTTCAATGTCAGTAAGTAAAGTTTTATTAGAGTACAGCCACATTTGTTTATATAATGTCTATGACTGCTTTCACAATACAATGACAGAACTGAGTAGTTGCAACAGAAGCCATATGGTCCAGAAATCCTAAATTATTTACTATCTAGCTCTTTACAGAAAAAAATAGTTGCTGACCTTTGCTGTATATCATCCACTTAGGAAAAAAAAAAAAAAAAAACAGAGGGGATGCATTTCTCCCTGAACTCAAGGAACACTCAGTATCCAGTCGAGATAAAATTATGTGAGTTTATCAAGTGATATAAATGAAACAAAATGGTATCTTCATAGGTTTCCCTCGGGAATTAAAGGAAGAATACTTAACCAATTTTAGGTATTAAATCACTGTGAGCATGTATTTCTGAGTACTGTGGTTCTTACATCCAGCATTACATAGAGTAAAGCATGCAAAGAAAGAAGAAAAGACAGCTGTGATTCTACCCTATTGCCTGATTGCTTCTCCATCCTTCATGGGAGGATGAAAATTGTATCTGATTCAAGATGATCATGGTTATTATTTGGTGGTCCTATCCCCTGACTAGGATGCAGGTGCAGGGAGGCAAATGGCTACTCTGAGCCATATAGGAACACTTCTAGGCTCAAAGGGGAGAATTGTATCCACTTGAAATTTAGCCTGTTCAATCAGATAATTATTTTGTGGAAATGTGACTGTAATGCGTATTTATTCTTCACAGTCATCAGGGTTATAATGTTGCCATTCTTATGGCTATATCTAAACTTTTGTTGAGGAATATGCCTTTAATTTCTTTCTTGTGTTAAAATCAGTGTGTGTGTGTAACCACATTATGCATACATACACACACACACACACACACACATATATATATATACATACATAATACACACATTAGTGTGTGCACACATGTAGAGTATTATTTGCATATTACATGTATACATGTATGTGTCCCAATAACAATGTTATTACCATAGCAACATGATAATCATTAGCATGATATAATAAAATTTAGATTTCTTATTTTAGAATACAATTACCAAGTGGTTTGTTGATCTATATAAGAAAACTCCTAACTAGTATCGAAAATGCTCTCACAGTAGCTAAATTTCCATCTACTAGCAGTAGAGAAGTCAGATAATAAATATAAAGCATACGGGGCCAAAGCAATTTTCACTGATTGCTTCTTAGTCAAACGACAGAAAATATGCAGAACAAGTTAAATAGCCCTAGGGACTGTGTGTATTATGGCCAAGAAAGACAGAAATGTGAGTCATAAATTAGGTTTATTAGATCTTGTATATAGTATAGCAAGAGAAGCATGAAAATGATACCATATCACTCCTTTTTTCATTCATCCATGAATATTAGATTTATCAATTATGCTTAGAGATTAGTCCATGCATGAAAGAAGCATTATAAAACCCATACAATCCTATACTATAGATGCAAAAATATAGTTAAGTATCCAACACTCGCTTATATAAAACAAACTATTATATTCCAGAGGGAACCGACTTAACAATGTTTCATCCAGGATATTAGATCTAAGTTATTGTTATAAATGTGTATGCAACCATTTCAATGTCATTGAATTGCAAGGCAATCTACTTTACTATATAATTTTCTTACCATCCAAATTATGCATATTTAACATTTAATGTTTCTTGCTAAAAAATTATAAGGCCTTCACCATTTAACTTTATTTTCTCTCGTACAATTTGTCATACATGAGTCCTGACTGTGCTGTCTCTTTTTCATTAAATTCCTTAATAGTTTTTCTACCAGCTTTCCCAGCATCTAGACCTCCCCTTCTAGTGTAAGTACAGAGTTTTCTAAATATTATTATTTAATTATCTCACAGTGTCTAGTGTAATTCTCCCTGCACAGTTGATGTGATCAAAAGCTTATTAACTAATTAAGAGAAACAAACGTAAACGTTAAAACTTATTTAAAGATCACACAGTGAAGAAGCCTCTGAAAATTGGCTGAAACTTCTCCAAAGCTTATCTATGGGTTCCATTAAGTACTTCATATTCTGTAAGATAGTGACAGGAAGGATTAGGGCAAACTGAAAAATGTGATCCTTATTTTTAAGCTTCCTAACTTGTGACTTTAAGTCAAATCTACAGTTTACAACCTTTTCTCACCATGTTTATGATTTCTATACTAGTCCACTGTTATCTCTCACATGAATTATTTCCATAACAACTAAACTGTCTCCTTACTTTTTTACTTGCTTTCCCACACTGTATTCTCAACACAGCAGCCAAAGAGATGGTTCGAAAGGAAGCCAGTTAATTCCCCTGTTCAAATCTCTAGTAGCTCTCCTTCTCATTTAGAGTTAAAACCCAAGGTCCTTACAGTAGTTTATAAGACTCTATGAGATGTTCCCTCAGGTTACCAGTGCGAATCACTTCTATTTAATTTCACCTCCTACTATGTTTTGCCTCACTTAAATTAGCCTCTTTTCTCTTCTTTATGAATTATCATGTATGAATTCTTTCATATTTTCTTTTTAAAACCCTGTGAAGCTGAAATACTTATGAATTACTTTCAACTTTGTTGTCCTCTAAATAGTTTCGCTCGGACTCAACAGGTGTAAACATTGGTACAAAGGAGGCCCAAAACACAGCAACAGCAACAAGCCATCTTCGCTTTTCTTCTGAGATTTTTTGCATAAACCACAAATTATACCAGGTTGGAATGGAGATTCAATGAGCCATTGTGAGCAACCTACACACACTGTTGGTTTTGACATTTTCTTATCTTTTTGGTGTACCAGAGGGTACCATTGAAAATTACTGCTTCAGTGCTTGAAAGAGATAATGTAGCTTCCAGAAATGCTTATTACACTCCCCAGGAGTAGCTTATGCATTAGGAGAATCTGGCTTATTTTGTTGGTAAAATGGACATCTGCTATAGGACAGGATAGGGACCACTGCTAATTAAAGGAGACTTCAGTGGCTCTGCTCTTTAGGAGAGCACTATCAAACCAAATTTACTTATTGCAACATGCTTAAAGATTATAGTCAAAGTCTAATGTGCTTTTTATCACCCCCTCATACAGGTAATTAAATGAATGTAATCAGCATTATTTTATATGCTCAAATCCTTTCCCCATTACATTTAGCTGCCTTTCCATCTCAGTTCACCGGATTACTACTCATTTCTACTTCACTTTGGGCAGTGAAGTGAGGCTGGAATTAATCTCTCCGTGTAGTTAAAATTTCAAATACATGACATCATCAGAAATTGGAGGAGATCAGGCATTTATAACGAATATGAGATTTAGGGCTGCCAATGTCATTCAGATGCTTTTGTCATAATTTGTCCAAACCCTTCATATTTGAGAGATGATCATATCCACTTTTTTTAGGTTGACAATTCAGTCTGACTTTATATTCCTTAGACTTATTATTGTAGCATATGTTATTTTAGGAATCTCCTTTGCAGGGAGATAGGGAAAAGAGAGCACGTTTCAAAACTGTTATTGCAGCATTATGTGTCTGAAAATCAAGAGAAAGCCTTGAATTTCAAAAAAAATCCTTAATAAACATTTCATTGACTATATCTTTTCATAGTAAAACCTTATTTTATTACCTATTACATAAAGAGAAATCTCATCTGATTTGTTTGTTCATTTCGCACTGGAATCCTGATTGATATTGAAAAATTGTGTCAATAAGATATAAAGAAGTACAATAAGTAGATTTTAATCTCAGAATTTCTAAATAGTAACTGAACTGTTGTATATTTTTACAATGTTTTCTAGTAGGGCAAAGATTTTAGCAAAGACGAATGCATTTTGAAATGACAGAAACATTTCTTTTTTTAAGAGTTTCAGAATTTTGCTATTAAGGCAAAAATATGGTTCAGTATTTTAAATGTTTTAAGAGTTGCTACTTATGTTATTAGAGATGTAGAAAAATGATACTTTGAGGAATAGCCCAGTTCATATAGTAGATTACAAATTATAAAACATAAGTAAGGTGATTTTTTTATACAACCACCTTATTGATACTATTCTATAATAAGAGCATTTTTCTATTTTGGACTTGATATTTTGTTACATAATTATCCAGTGCAAACCATAACAACATAATTTGGTTATGTAAACATTAAGGGTTTTGAAATCACAGTCCAGGGTATTTGCTTCTCCCTAAACTTTCATATTAAAAACTGAAGGTTCCATGTTTTTGTAGTTAGATCAAAAAAGGAGTAAACAATTCTAGGTTCCATTCTTTGAACTTCTATTGATTTTATACACTATATACATAAATGACAGTTGCAAAAGGATGAAAGAGTACCACAAAAATAACCAGTATTACAGTTTAAAAAAACCTCTTCACTCCTTTTGATTCCACAGTGATTATTAATATCTTAATTTTAATAAATGTGATGAAACTCTAAAGCAAATAGGTTATCTAAGTATAATTTATTTTAATTAAATATTATGTTATAAGAATATGAGTATAAATATTTCTCAAATAATCCATTAAAATTTAA
>NW_006442487.1:546403-549031 GCF_000325575.1 Pteropus alecto
TATATTGAATAAATAATTGCTAAAAGCATTTACTTTTTTTAAGTACAAGCATAAGTGTTAGAGGAAAATCTGTGTGAAATATAAATCTTTCTGATGATTTCTGTATATGAAATATCATGACTCAGATTAAAACACATAGTTTAAAAAATCTATCATTTCTGAGTATAAAGGCCTGTGAGAAATGTTATAATTTATTATTTTTTAAAGTCCACATAATATGCATTTTATCTATCTATCTATCTATCTATCTATCTATCTATCTATCTATCTATTTATTTACTTAGTTATTTATTTGAGAGACCATGAAAAGCAAAGCTGTGTTTCACTCCCTGTGTTAAAAGTTGAAAAGTTTTCAAGAAGAAAGCTAGCGGCAGCACTCTCAATTTCTTTCTGAGTTCTTATCTACATTAAGATCCTGGTCTTAAGAATTCTTTATATTCTTACCAGTTCATAGCTATATTTAAAAAAATTTAAAACACCTAATCTGGAATTTATGGTTGTTTTTGATGGATGGTCAGTACAGATACTTAGCCTGTCACATTGCTGAAACAGAAGTGTATTCATATATTCCTAAAAGACAGTTAAACCTGCCAAAGATGTTGATATCATCGTAAATGACATAAGTATAATATACTGGAAATAATGTGGAGTACTAAAAATATTTTAATTGTTATACACTCGATTTAAGACATGATAACCTGGATAGATTTTGTAGTTTTAATTTCAATTTTTAAGCTAAATTAAATTTTTTTCTGATTTTTTAAAAAATAACTAATTTTTTTATGGTGACATTGGATAACGAAATCCAATGTTTCAGCTGTACACTTTAACAGTAAGGCATATATATATTTTCACTGTGTGTTCACCTCCCATAGTTAGATTTCTTTCTGTCACCACATATTTGACCCCTTTTACCTCATCTACCTTCCCCCTCCTTCTGCTCACCCACTCTGATAATTACCAGGTTTTTTTTTGTTTTTTTGTTTGTTTGTTTTTAATGAAGTGTACTGGGATAACATTGGTTAATGCAATCATATAATTTTCAGGAGTACATTATCATTTGACATCTGTATATTCTATTGTGTGTTCACCATTCAAAGTCCAGTTTCCTTCAGCTACCATATATTTGATCCTTTTTATCCACTTCACCCTCCCCCTAACCCCGTATATTGACACCGTTTACCCTGTCTACCTCCCCCCTCCTTTTCCACCCCACTAGTAACCACTACTCTATAGTCCTCTGATAACCACTAGTCTATAGTCCATGTCCATGAGTCTCTGCTTGTTTCTCCTGTTCATTTGTTGCTTTTAGGTTTATATTTCACATATAAGCGATATCATGTGATTTTCAACTTTTCTATCTGGCTTACTTCGCTTAGTATGATTATCTAGAGGTCCATCCATGTTGTCGCAAATAGCAGTATTTTGTCTCTTCTTATGGCTGACGAAGATTCCATTGTATATATGTACCACAATCTCTTTAGCCAATCATCTATCAGACGACACTTCAGTTGCTTCAATGTCTCGGCCACTGTGAATAATGCTGCTATGAACATCGGTGTGAAAATATCTTTTAAGATATGGGTTTTCAAGCCTTTGAGGTAAATACCTAATAGAGGGATTACTAGATCATGTGGTAGATCAATTCTTAGCTTTTTGAGGAACCTCCATACTGTTTTCCATAGTGGCTTTACCAATTTGCAGTCCCACCACCAGTATATAAGGGCTCCTTTTTCTCTGAATCATCTCCAACATTTGTTAATACTTGTCCTTGTTGATAACAGCTATTCTAACAGGTGTGAGATGGTATCTCATTGTGGTTTTGATATGCATTTCCCTAAAAGCTAGTGATGTTGAGCATCTTTTCATATGTTTGTTGGCCATTTGTATGTCTTGGAAGAAGTATCTATTCATGTCTTCTGCCCATTTTTTTATTAGATTGTTTGTCTTTTTTATTGTTATAGAGTTTTATGAGTTCTTTGTATATTTTGGATAATAGGCCATTATCGGAGGCGTTCCTTATAAATATATTGTCACATTTGGATAGCTGTCTCTTTACCATGTTGACAGTTTCTTTTGCTGAGCAGAAGCTTTTGAACTTGACAAATTAATTAATTTTCGCTTTTAATCCCTTGTATTTGAGGTTCAATTCATAAAATCTTTAAATCCAAGGTCCTTGAGTTTTGTTCCTATGTTTTCTTCTATGCATTTTATTGTTTCAGGTCTTATATTCAGGTCCTTAACTCATTTCGAGTTAATTTTGATGTATGGTGATAGAAAACAGTCTAGTTTCATGCTTTTGCCAGTAGCTTTCCAGTTTTCCCAGCACCATTTATTGATGAGGCTTTCCATTCTCCACTGTATGATTGGGTGTGTTTATAAAAAAATTATTTTCCCATATAAATATGGGTTTACCTCTGGACTCTCAATTCTGTTCCACCGGTCCGTGTGTCTGTTTTTCTGCCAATACCATGCCTTTTTGATTACTGTGGCTTTGTCATATAATTTGAAGTTGTGCAGAAGAATGCCTCCAGCGTCATTCTTTTTTCTCAGGATGGCTTTGGCAATTTGGAGTCTTTTGTGCTTCCGTACAAATCTAATGATTTTTTGTTCTATTTCTTTAAAAAT
>NW_006442487.1:549078-551765 GCF_000325575.1 Pteropus alecto
TGATTCTTCTGATCCAAGAGCATGGAATATCTTTCCATTTCTTTGTATCTTCTTCGATTTCTTTTAATAGGGTCTTGTAGTTTTGGTTATATAGGTCCTTCACATGTTTCATTAAATTTATTCCTAGGTATTTTATTCTTTTTGATGCAATTGAAAAAGGAATTATTTTTTCCACTTCTTTTTCTGATGCTTCATTATTAGAGTATAGGAAAGCTATGAATTTTTGAACGTTGATTTTGTATCTAGAGACTTTATTGTATTTGCTTATTGTTTCTAGTAGTGTTCTTGTGGAGTCTTTAGAGTTTTCTATATAGAGAAGCATGCCATCTGCAAATAGTGACAGTTTGAATTCTTTGTTTTTTATTTGGGCGCCTTTTATATCTTTCTCTTGCCTGAATGCACTTGCTAGAACTTCCAATGTTATATTGAATAACAGTGGCGATAGTGGAAGCCTCGCCTGGTTCCTGACCTTAGAGGGAAGGTTTTTAGTTTTTCACCATTAAGTACAATGTTGGCTGAGGGTTTGCCATAGATGGCCTTTATTATGTTAAGGTACTTTCCTTCTATACCGATTTTATTAAGTGTTTTGATCAGAAATGGATGCTGTATCTTGTTGAAGGGTTTTTCTACATCTATTGATATGATCATATGATTCTTATTTTTTAATTTGTTTATGTGGTGTATTACATTCATCAATTTGTGCATGTTGAACTGACCCTGTGCCCCTGGGATGAAGCCAGCTTGATCATGACGAATACTCTTTTTACTATGTTGCTGTATAGAGTTCTCTGATGCCTTATTTAGGATTTTTGTGCCTGTGTTCACGAGAGATATTGGTCTGTAGTTTTCTTTTTTTGTGTGTTATCCTAACCAAGTTTTGGTATCAGGGTGATATTAACCTCATAAAATGAGTTGGGAAGTATTTCTTCTTCAAATTTTTGGAAGATTTTGAGGAGAATAGGTATTAAATCTTCTTTGAATGTTTGTTAGAATTCAGTGGTGAAGCCATCTGGTCCTGGACTTTTACTTTTTGGTAGGTTTTTGATGATTGTTTCAATTTCCATACTGCTGATCGGTCTATTTAGATTTTCCAGTTCTTGATTCAGTCTACGAAAGTTATATTTTAAATACTTATACATTTCTAAATACATTTCTTCTAGGTTATTAAATTTGGTTTTATATACTTTTTCATAGTATTACTGTATGACCCTTTGTATTTCTGCAGTGTCTGTCATAACTTCCCCTTTTACATTCTTGATTTTGTTTATTTTGCCCTTTCTCTTTTTTTCTTTAATGAGTTAGCCAGGGGCTTTTCAATTTTATTATCCTTCTCAAAGAACCAGTTCTTTGTTGTGTTTTTTTTTTTTACATCTTTTGTTGTTGTTTGTTGTTGTTGTTGTTGTCATTGTTGTTTTCAATTTCATTTATTTCTGCTCTAATTTTGATTATTTCTTTCCTTCTGCTGACGTTAGGCTTCATTTGTTCTTCCTTTTCTCATTTTTTAGATGAAGCATTAGGTTGTTTATTTGGAATCATTCTTGTTTTTGGAGATAGGCTTGTAATGATATGAACTTTCCTCTTATGACTTTTTTTGCCGTGTTTGGAATCATTTGTTTGTGGAGATAGGCTTGTAATGATATGAACTTTCCTCTTATGACTTTTTTTGCCGTGTCCCAAAAGTTTCAATATGTTGTACTTTCATTATCATTCATTTCTATTTATCTCTTGATCTTTTTATTTCTTCTCTGACCCAGTAATTCTTCAATAGCATGTTGTTTAATCTACATGTTTCTGTGGTTCTTCTTAATTCCTTTTTACAGTTAATCTCCAGCTTCAAAGCAACATGATCACAGAATACAGTTGGTATGATTTCAACTCTCTTATATTTCTTGAGGCTATCTCTGTGCCCCAGTATGTGGTCAATCCTTGAGAATGTTCCATGTGCACTAGAGAAAAATATATAAGCTCCTGTTTTGGGATGAAAGGCTCTGTAAATGTCAATTATGTCCAGTTGGCCTAATATGTCTTTTAAGGATGTTATTTCCTTACTGATTTTCTTTTTGGATAATCTCTCCATATGTGATAGTGGGGTATTTAGATCTCCTAATATGATATTGTTTTGGTCTGTTTCTCCCGTTAGTTCTGTCAGTAATTGCTTTATATATTTTGGGGCTCCCTGATTGGGAGCATAGATATTAATTAGTGTTATGTCTTCTTGGTGCATGATTCCCTTTATCATTATGAAGTGTTCCTCAGTATCTTTCTTTACCTTTTTTTTATTCTTAAGTCTGTTTCATCCAATATTAATACTACTACTTCTGCTTTTTTCTGAATGTCATTTGCTCTAAATATCAATTTCCAAGATTTCACTTTGAGTCTATATTTGTCTTTGGAGCTAAGATGTGTCTTCTGGAGGGAGCATGTAGTGTAGTTTTTTTTTTTTTTTTTTTTTTTTTTTTTTTTTTACCCTTTTTTTTTTTTTTTGGATAGCTTTAAAATTGAGGGTGATTTTTGAAATATGATGTCTTCTTATAGCCATTTTATCTTTTGCTTTCTGGTAGCTCGGTGTTTCCATTGCTTCCTTGTCATTGTGTTTCTGATTTCTTTATTTTATTTGGCTTTTGTGGGTTTTCTCTCTGGTCATTCTTGTTTTATGTTATATACAACGGTTCTGAATTTTTGATGTG
>NW_006442487.1:551872-560961 GCF_000325575.1 Pteropus alecto
ATATATATAGTCATCCATTTTCTTCTTCAGGTGCATTATCTCCATTCCCCTTTGTGAATTTTGGTATTTGAATTCTTTCGTTTTTAGTCATTGTCTCAATTGTCCCTATGTATGCTGAAAGTTCATTACTATCTTGTTATAACAATTCTCTTCTCATTATTTAAGCTTATAATGCCCTGTTTTTAGTAAGGGTTGCGCTCCTCTGCTTCTATTTGCCTGATAGTCACTTTACTCCTAATTATGTATTTTGTTTTGTCATCTTGTTTTAGGTGAAGTGACCTCTTTCAGTATTTTTTTGTATTGCAGGCCTCGTAGTGGAGAATGCCCTCAATTTTTGTATGTCTGCAAAGGTCTTAATTTCTCCTTCATATCTAAAAGAGAGCTTAGCTGGCTATATTATTCTAGGCTGGTAATTCCTTTCTTTAATAGTTTGATTATTCGATTCCATTCCTTTCTGGCTTGTAAGGTCTGCGTTGAGAAGTCCAAGGATAATCTAATGATTTTACCTTTATAAGTTACCTTTTATTTCTCCCTGGCTGCCCTGAGAATTCTGTCTTTCTCATTGATTTTTGATAATTTTAATACAATGTGCCTTGGTGAAGGCCTTTCTGGGTCGAGATAATTGGATGTTCTGTTGTCTCCTTGAATTCTAAGCTCCAGGTTATGCCTTAAATTTGTGAAATTCTCAACAATGATTTGTCTGAAAATGCCTTCTAATTTCTGCTCCTTTTCCTTGACTTCAATAATACCCATTGTTCTAAGTTTTCTCTCTTGATGATATCAGCTAGTTCTTGTATTTCTCTTTCATTATTTTAAATTCTTCAGTTTCTCTATTCTTCCTTTTGATTTATTTTTAAATTCCTGTCTTTGATATCACCAATCCCTTCTTCCATTTGGTCCACTCTATTTCCCAAGCTTGCTATATCATTTTTCATCTTTTGCAATGTGTTCTTTATCTCTGAAAGTCTTTTTGTTTCTTTTTTCTTTTTTTTTTTGAGGGTTTCCATTTCCTTCCTAAAAACTCATTCTGCTCATCTAGTTGTTTTTTTAAATCCTGGAATTGTTGATATGAATCATTTCAGATCTCATTGAGTTTTTTTCATAAGTACCATCCTGTATTCTCTGTCATTTAAATGGCATATTTCTGTGTCTTTAAGTATATTTTCTGGAGATTTTATTTCCTTTCTGGGCTGCCTTGTCACCTTGATTGTTCATGGTGTTTAACACATTATTTCTCTGCCTGGGCATTAATGGAAGTATATTCTGCTTTTTTTTTTTTTTTTTCCAGTAAGAAGATTTATTATGTAAATGTTTTTCTTTAGCCTGTTGCAAAGAAGGCTGTTTTTTTGTTGTTTTTTGTTTTTCTTTTTTGTTGTTTCCAGTAGGTGGCATCTAAGCCTTTTAGATCCCTGCTTCACATAAAGTCTTATTTATGCCAGTTTTTAAATAGATATTCAATCATGCTCGCTACCCTCAATCTCAGTCCCTGTCAGTGTTAGGGACAGTTTTAGTAGTGTTTGCTCAGATTCTCCTGAGGCTCCGAGGTGTTTGTTCTCAGAGAACACAGGGGAGGGGCCTTCTGGTTTGGGGGATAGGGGCTGCAGCTCAGCTTTGTGTTTTGGAAACATGGCTGGTAAAAATCAACTGTTGTTTCTCTGCCGTCCCGCTTCTCTGCTTTCTGCCCTGGTGGCTGGGCCCTGCCGCCGGCCGCTGGAAACTCACAGCACTTTCAGGCAGGACTGTTCAGGGAACTCGTTGCATCTTCTCTTCTCTCCCTTCCTCCTGCAAGGACCTCTGACTACATGAGGCAGCTTCTTTGTTTCTCCCAATCCACCGCCTGACGCACTGAGTTCTGACCTGTGGTAGGTCTTATGCACAGATCTCACTCTTAGACATGCTGTTGTGCAGTTTGGGTGTTTTTTGTTGAGTTTTAGATGTTCAGCTTATTGTTGTTTCAAGTGGGGAGATCTGAGGAATTCTCTCACTCCACCATGTTTCTGATGTTCCTATGTATTTTATAGTGATATAAATACATCAATTTTCTGTCAAAGAACCCCATTTTTTTTCTTTTATTGAATGGCCACTTCCACATGCAAATAACTCTTTGAAGAAAAACTATGTTTCAGAAAGCCATAAAGTTGTTGCTCATTTTTTAAGAGTACATTGCAGGGATTTTCAGTTTATTAGACCACTGTAGGTGACCTACATATAATTATGCATTTTTTGTATATTAGATATTTTTATATTGTTACCGAAGAAAGGTGCCTTTGCTTTCTTCTTGAAAGAGTTGATACTTACATGAATATATATGTCGTTAAAAATAAGGAAGTACAATATTTTTCAGAAATTATATGTCATCTCTTTGGTATATTGGCAGAGAGGACAACAATGTTTAAGCATAAAAATAATTTATTTAACATATTTTACATTTATTGGCTTTGTTTCAGTGAAGTTTTACTACAATTTCTGCGATTAGGGTTATTGCTGTATTTTTTTCCTGTTAGTGCAAGTATACTGTGGTTGAGTAAAATCTAGAGGACTGGGGTATAAATCATTGAACTTATGCACAGCTGAAGACCTAAAATGTCTTTAGCAGATTGCCAGGTTTTATCCCATAAGGCCCATAATTTCTAAAGTAATTCAAAGCTTGTGTTTAGAAATGAACATTTTCCACAATAGTTATACTGATGTTCTCCTAATCTTTATTCAGAGTACTAAATTACCTTTCCTTTTCAAGCTTTCATGGGTCTTTGGTCCATAGTTATGCAGCTAAAACCTGCAAGTAGAAAAAAAAATAACATATGCAGAAAGATAATCCTTCAGCTGCTATAATTTAGAAGCGAAATTCCCTGTATATAAAGAAAAAAAAACTTCACAGAAATAGCAAGTTGTCTATTTATTAGTCAAAATAACACACAATGCCCACAGTTCAATCATATACAAATCCTAATATAATATTTTAATTTGTCTTTAAATAGTGGGAGCTTTCATTAACAAACATCTTATCATAGGCATCATTTTCTCAAGGTTTAAAATAGCAGCATAAATGTATTAGGTATAATTTTGCATTTATAGATGATTGATAGAGTTAATGAGAAAATCCCACTGATTTAAAATCTTGCAAGATTGAAATACTCAGTAAACTATTTGTTCAACTTATCAATTAAATATAAGTATGTTGTTGAAATTCCTAAGGATAGAACCTAGTTGCCTGGCAATGGATTGTAGTGAAATTCATTTAAAGTTCACTGAACATGGGAAGTATGTAATTTATTCAAATCCCCCACTTATTAAATTAGAATTTGACTATTTAAAATATTTATTTTTTCCAACTAATAAAATAAACTTGAAAAGATTTAGCAAAATCTCTATAGAATTGTAACAGTGTAATTTTGCTGACTATGATGTCTACTAAAGTTTTCACTGACGAGCTGAAGACCGAATTGAGATGAATATATTTGCTGTTGTTTAGGGGATTTTTTTTTTTTCATTTTGATTTGTTTTCCAGAAATAAATTCAGTTTTAAGTTCTTTATGATCTTGCCAAACCCCCCCTTTCCAGATAAATAATGAGAATACATATCTGCAGATTCAATGGCATATATAGTAACAAAAAGCTTAAAACAGGACTCTGGATTTGTCTTTTTTTAGTATATATATTTTTTTATTTTTTTAAATTATCATTGGCATACAATATTATAGTAGTTTCAGGTGTACAACATAGTGATTAGATATTTATATAACTTACAAAGTTATCACCCCGATGAATCCAGTACCCATCTGACACCATATATAGTTATTACAATATTATTGACCATATTCCTTATGCTGTACATTACATCTCCATGACTGTTTTGTAACTACCATTTTGTTCTTCTTAATCTCTTCTTCTTTTTCACCCATCCCCCTAACATCTCTCCCATCTCAAAATACTCAAAATGCTTTCTGTATCTATGAGTTAGTTTCTGTTTTGTTTATTTGTTTGTTTTGTTCTTTAAATTCCACATACAAATGAAAATATATGGCATCTGTCTTTCTCTAACTTACTCCACTCAGTACAATACACTCTAGGTCCATCTATGTTGTTACAGATGGCAAGATTTTATTCATTTTTATGGTTGCATAATATTCTATTGTGTATATGTGAAACTTCTTTATCCATTTATTCATTGATGGACACCTAGGAAGCCTCAATGTTGTGGCTATTGTAAATAATGCTGCAAGTAACATATGGATTTTCATGTCTCTTTGAAGTAGTGTTTTGGGTTTCTTGGGAGAAATATCCAGAAGTGGAATTACTGAGATCTTCTTTGTCTCTTCTTTAACCTTTGTTTTAAAATCTATTTTTTTCTGATGTAAGTATTGCTACCCTACCTTTTTTGTTTCTTTGTTTCCATTTTCATGAAATATATTTTTCTATCCCTTTACTTTGAGTGTGTGCATCTTTCAATCTGAAGTGAGTCTCTTGTAGGTATCATACATAAGGGTCTTGTTTTCTTAACCATTCAGCCACTCTATATCTTTTCATTGGAACACTTAAGCTATTTACATTTATAGTAATCATTGATAGATATGTAGTTACTGCCATTTTATTATTCGTATTTTTTATCTTTTTCTTCTTCTTCTTCCTAAAAAAGTTTCTTTACATTTCTTGTAATACTGGTTTGAATTTGATGATCCCCTTTAGCTTTTTCTTGTCTGGGAAGTCCTTTATCTGTTCTTTGATTCTAAATGATAGCTTTACTGGGTAGAGTAATCTTGTTTGTAATTCTTTGCTCTTCATCGCTGTGAATATTTTGTGCCAATCCTTCTGGCCTGAAAAGTTTCTATTGAGAAATCAGCTGACAGTCTAATGGAAGCTCCCTTGTAGGTAACTAATTGCTTATCTCTTGATGCTTTTAAGATTCTCTCTTTGTCTCTAACCTTTGGCATTTTAATTATTATGTGTCTTAGTGTGGGCCTGTGTGGGTTCATATTGTTTGGGATTTTCTGCACTTCCTGGGCTTTTCCTATTTCCCTTGCAAGGTTAGGAAAGTTTGTCGTCATTATTTTTTCAAATGGATTTTCAATTCCTTGCTCTCTTTCTTCTCCTTCTGGTACCCCTATGATGTGAATGTTGGTACACTTGATGTTGTCCCAGAGGCTCCTTAAACTATTGTCATTTAATTTTTTTTTCTTGTTGCTGTTCTGATTGGGTGTTTTCTGCTACCTTATCTTCTAAACTGCTAATTTGATCCTCTGCTTCATCTAATCTACTATTGATTCCCTCTAATGTAGTCTTCATTTCAGTTATTGTATTCATAATTTCTGACTGATTCTTTTTTATGTTTTCTATTTCCATTTTTTTATGTTTCCTATCTCTTTGTTGAAGTTCTAACTGAAATTACTGAGCAGCCTTATAACCAGTATTTGTGAACTCTGCATCTGGTAGATTGCTTGTCTCCATTCTGTTTAGTTCTTTTTCTGGAGCTCTGTTCCAGTCTTTCACTTGAGAAATGTTTCCTTATTTCCCCATTTTGGCTGCCATCCTGTATTCGTTTCTAAATATTAAGTAAGTCTGCTATGTCTTATACAGGAGTAGGCTTATGTAGTAGGTGTCCTGTGGGGCCAAGTGGCTTTGTCTCCTTGGTCATCTGAGCTCCATGCTGTAGTCATGTCCTTTGTGTGGGCTGTATTTGCACTCCTGTTGTAGTGGAGCCTTGGTTGCTGTTTGCACATCAGTGGGAAGGATTGACTCTCAGGCCGATTGGTTGTAGGGGCTGGGCGTGACTGCAATAGAGAAGCTGTTGTGCAGGGACTGACCCTACAGAGCAGGATTCACTTTAGCAGGGCTCTGGTGCCTTCCCAGTCTGCTCTTTAGGTGTGTTTTGATGGAGGTGGTTAGGTAATGGTCTGATGTGGTCTGAAGCTGGCCACTGAGTGTGTTGGTTCTGAGGTGTTGGTTCTCTTGGGAGGGGCTCTGGTTTAACATTAATAATGTTTTCTTATTAATGTAAGATCAGCCACTGCCTGTGCCCAGTCTGGGGCAACTTGGTAAGAGCTACAAAGTGATCACGGATGGTTGCCACTTGTGTTGGGCTTGGAGGTGCTAGGAGAGGCTAAGCTGCAAAATGAGGCCAGCTGCTACTAGTACTAGGCTTGGGGCTGCTTAGAGAGAGGTATGGTGCACACTGAGGCCAGATGTTCCTTACTTGGGGTTTGTGAATTTTTAGTAATTTTAGGAAAGTCAGCAGTATGAGCCAAGACAGGCCATTTATATGAAAAAGCCATTGGAAGAGGCTTGGGTGGGTCCACAAGTTGGGACGGGCAGGGTCTCAGGTAATCACTAGTTCGGACTGAACAGTGGGAGCTAGGTTTGTGGAGACTCAGACATGCCACCCACCTGTATCTGCACACTAGGTGGTGGGAGGGCTCAACAAAGGAACAATGGCTTCTGCCAGCACGTCTCTCTTGGATAAAGCTGCCCCTCCAGCCCTCGCCCTGAAACCAGACAATTCAACTTCTTCTCATAATTCCCTGGTGGCTTTCAAGCTGTTGCCCCAGTGCTGGAGCTCAGAGCAAATGAGTCCATCAGCAAGTAAATATGTGCATAGGCCTTTTAAGAGGAACACCTTGTTCTTCAGCTGCCCTCTGTCTCACTCGGCCACAATCTCTGCTGGTTTTTCATAGCCAGAAGTTGTGAGACCTCTTCTTTCTGTCCCTGGTACCCTGGGACGGGGAGCCTGGTGTGGAGTTTGGACCTCTCGCTCCTCTGGGGGAACCTCCACAGCCAAGATACCCCTCCCGATTTTTAATCTCCAAACAAGAATGTGGGGCAGCTCATTTTGCATCTTTGCCCTTCCTACCAGTCTCAAAGTGGCCTCTATTGTATGTTCCCAGTTTTAGGACTTCTGTTCAGCTAGGTTTCAGTCGATTTTCAATGATGGTTGTTCTGCAGTTTTGTTATAATTTTGATGTGTTCATGAGAGGAGGCAAACACAGTGTTTATGTCTCCTTGTTGACTGGAACTCTTCATGGCTTTATCATATTGGTAAGTAAGCATAGACCTTTAAAATATTTTTAAATATGTAAAATTTAAGCATCTGACTTTGTTCAGCTTTTACCCACCTTATACATTTTGATTACACAGAGTTTTTGTTGTATTTGTTGTTGTTGTTCTCTACGTGTAAGTCATCTACCTGCTCACAGCCATGTTTGCAACTATTCTGGGGTTTTAAATCTTAAACCTTAGGTGTGCTCCTTAGCAATCTATGGTCAAGACCAAACTTTTGAATTCTTATTATTAAGAGAAAAGTCTTTTGACTTAGTTAAGAGGTAACTGCTACAATGTTTTCTTATTAATTTAAGTACAATTAAGCTAAAAATTAAAATATTAGGTAGCACAATGAATTGGGGGGGATTCTTTACTATGTCAAATAATGTACAAACAATTGTACCTCAAATAACTTATATGATATGTAACCACACCTATATGGTCATATGTTCTTGGCCCTCTCATAACCTTTGTTTCTTTTTTGATGAATCATAGAAGTGATTTCTAAGGAGAAAGCTACATGGCAATTACCAATAAAAATAAGCTTTAAATTACATTTTGATAAAACCGATAATAATTTTTCTAAAATGACATTGATTTTCTTGATCTTTGTGTTCTAATAAATGAATTAGGTACAAATACTTATTTCAACAAGTTCACAGTGTCCTGAATCTCTGGGAAATATAAAGTACATTTGGTGCCTGCCCTTAGGAAACTCACAGTCAAATTAGGGAAGATGAGAAATACAAGCAGATAATTATAATTTGAGGGAGAAACTGATTGATTCCAGAAAGGAGATAGAGAGTCAAAGCTATAGGAGACCAGAAGAAGAAGAGGAAAGGCATATTCAGGCAAGAAAAGGATTTTTTTTGTGCAAGTGGCATGTTAGCAAATTTTTGAAATCAAGTTTAGACATGTGCAATAACAGGACTATTAAAGAAAGAAACAAGAAATTTCTGGTATGCACTGATACACATAGAATAATTCAGTTCTATTTGGTTAAATGTATGAAATAGAAGTGTCCAAAGAAAATTTAAAATGTTAGATTTGGGTCTTGGATGCCAGGTAAGGGAGCTCTGATAACATTTATAATTTGGGTGTTGGGGAGTCAGAACTGTACTTCAAGAAGTTTGTTTTGGCAGGGGTATGAATAAAAAATCTGTCCCTAGTATGCCTCAATATATTTGTAACCACTTCTACTAAAGATATACTAACAGTGTTGTACTGGAGCCGAGTAGTATCCACTTGTGGGAACCAATTGTGCATATCTTTTTCCAACTCCATCTAGTGATGTCATGTCCTTCGCTTGAAATAAGCAACAGTGGGAGTATTTATACCACAGGACTTGGCTTATGTTACAAGGGGTGTTTTTCTCCCCCTTCTGAGACTGTGGTTAAATATTGACCTCTACACCACTAAATGGACACTATGCTAGTTTCTACTGGTGATTTTTATGTGTGTAGACTTTGTTTTCATTAGACCTTTCAAACTGATAACAGACTTTTGTGAGAAAATAGTGATTCCAAATATAGAATTATAGAGTTTTATGCTCTAAAGAAATAAACTCGTTGAGAAACATAAACTTTATTAAGTTCCATCAAGTCCTTGGAAAAGTTAATTAAAGATATTATGCTGTTTTTTTTTTTTATTGTTATTGATATTGTAGTAGATTCTTTTTGTTTTTTTTTTTTCTCCAAACATTCCATGATGATTGATCCAAACAAAGTAAGCATGAGAAAGGTACAAGGGAAATAAGGATTTTATTTTTTTCCTGAGAAGATAAAATGAGCAATGTAAATGACTAGAGCATTATTAGAAAGACAGTGAAAATATTTTATTAAACTATTTTACTTAAAATAGCTTTCTATTTATATAAGATAAATTTTACAGTCAATTTTAGCAAAATATCCATTAGTATTAAAAATAAAAAAAATATATATATATTAAAAAAAAAATCTTCATTCCAGGTTCTTCTCAAACATTATTGCCTCCAGCCTACTTTCTTATGGGATTAAGAGGTGTTATACTCAAATTTAAAACTTATTATACAGCTACTC
>NW_006442487.1:561063-566313 GCF_000325575.1 Pteropus alecto
TTTCTCTTCTTTAGGGTGTATCTTGAAAGTAGTAAGATATGTTTGTAATGTTATCTTACATTTCGATGGTTGTTTGAAACATGTAATCTTCTTTGCATGATATATCCTCTGTTATAATATGAAATATAAGACTATAAAAATATATTAAAGTTATTATAGTAATAATAATATACAATTTATATTTGGAAATAATTTATTTCATGTTTCAGTTTTCTCCTGTTTTCTGATAGTCCTTGAAACTTAAACATTTTTGATCTTTATCTTCCATGTATATAACCTGGAGAAATTAGGATTTCACACCAGCCATTCTCTTTTTGCCTTGATTTATCTTATTCTGTACATATGGACTGAGTAACTATTGAGCTTTTGGATTAATACAGTCTCCAGGTTTTCTTGATAATAAGTACATTTAAGATGATTCTGTTCTTTATGTACTTTTACTTTGGCTCTCTGCTTAGCTATATTTTCACTTGGTTTGGGATATGATGTTATTGTGCTGTATATTAAAAGGTGATATGTGGCACAGTGTAACCTAAACAGAATATATTTATGGCTTAATCTTCCAGCTAATGTACAGAAGAGTGAATAGCTTTTTTCTTTTTTTGTTGTTGTTGTTTCTAGAAGTCCGAGTAAATAGTTTCCTCCCATCTTCTCATCTTTCAGACAGAAATTTGAAATTCATTGTGGCAAGAATATAGAGACAGATTTTTGGAAGTCTAATTTAGGAACAGTCACACAATGTATTTTCAAACAGCTAGAAAAGATTTTAACAGCCCTGAAAAAAGCAAGCATTATCCAGCTCAGTGAATTGTCAAAATCAAAGTAGATATATTCAGAAGAGCCACTTTAGGCTACATACTCCTTTTATGGATAAAACTTAAGTGTGAGATGCATTCAAATATACTGGAGTAACAAGAATATTTGCCAACTACTTTTTTCAGGTCAGGCTAAAGTAATATCATTCACATCAATACCAGATGTAGATTCTTACGTAGTTGTATACCATGTTTGCAAATATCTTCAAAATCAGGACTTTCATCATTCAGAAGAAATGACTGATAGTCTGACTTATTGAGTATTGGAAGAGTCATATGAACATCTGAAAACACATCAAATAAGTATTTTGAATACATAGCTACAAATAATTATTGTTTCTGAAGAAATATGAAAGTTTTATTTTCAAGAAAAATTTTTTTCTCTCTTCCCCACACTTTCTTACTTTGGCCAGGTTCAAGAAGTCCTTTCTCTCAAATACTTATTCTTTAAAACTTTGAGATTAGAGGACCTCCATTTTATAGGATACAAATCAAAATAAATGAAAGAAAAAACTCTTTTATGGAGAACAAGCTATCGACTTTCAATGATTAAATTCAAAGCACTTAACATTTATTCAGATAATTCATTTCCAAGCAATTTAAAGTTTAGTTATATCAATTAATAAAAAAATATATACCTTCTTTATGCAGTTACTTATGCAAAGAAACTAAATATGGCAAAAAACCTGAATTTTTTACTTTAAAGTAATACCTTTTTTTAGTTAAAAGTGCTATGTGCAAAATATCTATTAGAAAATTAATTCATTGTATGGCTTTGGCCATCATAATTTTACATTGAATGTTGTTTTAAAATATCTTTTATGAAATTTAAGGGGATTCACATAATTCAAATTTTTATCATAGCGATATTGAATTGAACCTTTAAAGGATTCAAATTGCATTCATAGATGGAAAAGACCAAGATTTGTAGAGAAATATATGTTTTTATTAAAGAGAAATATATCATCAATATTTTATATTTACTAAAGTGATGTTTCTTTTCATATTTAGTTGTAGTATTTTTATACTTTATTATATAAATTACTAATTTTAATACAATTGAAAAATATTTTATTCATCATGTTGTTTCTCTTAGCACCAATGATTGTTAGTGTGATTTAATTTCCAAATTTAAAAATTTAGTGTAAAAATAGAGATCTAGTTGATATATAATACCAATATTTTGATGACCCAGAAACACACTTTGATTCATTTTCTATTTTTCAATTACTTATACAACCTTAAGTGTTATAGCTATAAGAAATGAATTATGTTTACTTCTTAGGAAAGCTAGAATTCATACTTCAAGAAAAATATTTTCATAGCATACAAGATGTTAATATAAATTTTTTGTTGTTTTTTTCTTGTATTGCTTATTATTTTATTGGGATAAGTATGAAAAAGTAGTATAATTTTTTCCCTGCATAAAATGTATAGTTTACTGGAATTATGTTCTTATGATTTGTTCATTTATTTAGTATTCACTATAGAAAACATTATAACTACAACACATTTTTCAGGAATATGGACTCGAGCTAGATTGTCTGGGTTTGAATTCTTGCTCCTTGATGCTTTCTAGCTCTGTGACCTGGGACAAGTCAACTAATCATTCTGCACCTGAGTTTCCTCATCTTTTTAAATGAAGCTGTTAATAACAGAATTACTATAAAGGGTGGTTACCTTAAGTACTGGGAAAATAGATTGTAAACTCCTAAAGTGTAAGTTTGTAACATATGTATCTTTATATTCTCAGTACCTAAGAGAGTGCCTACCAGATATAGTAAGCAGATAATAAGTATTTTGAATGAAAGTAAATGTTCCTTTGAATGCTGTAAGTTGCTTGTAATCCTCTTGCCATTTCTGGCCCATGTTACACTGGAACCCCAAGTGACACCATGTTAGACCAAATCTGCTGGTTCACATGGTTTAAATGCAAGAAATATTTGTTGAAAGAACTGCATAACATGGTATCCTGTTTTTGTCCTTCTGTCAGCCCTATTAGATTATATTCTTTTTTTGTTACAACAAATGTTCAAGAATTTATTCATATAAATTTCTATAGTATGAAAATTAGCATTGCACAATTCTTTTTAAAATTATTTTATTTTTTTAATTACAGTAGACATACAATATTATATTAGTTTCAGATGTATGACATAGTGATTAGACATTTATAAAACGTTCAAGGTGATCACCCCAATAAGTCTAGTATCCATCTGACACCATACATAGTTACTACAATATTTTTTACTATATTCCTGGATATGCTGTACTTAACATCGTTGTGACTGTTTTTACAACTGGCAATTTATACATCTTAATCCCTTCTCCTTTTTCACTATTTCCAAATTTCCATAGTGGTTAATGGATGGATGAATGAAAGTATTGACAAATGGATGATTGGAATGAGAGATGACCAGATACATAATTCAGAATGTAGTTTAAAAATGTTACTGCCCATTAAATTCAAACACTAAACCAGTAAGATACTTTTTTCATTTCTTCCTCTTTCCTTTATCAGCATATGATAAATCTTTCTGTCCCAAGATCTCTCTTCTACATCCTCATTGTTGTTTAGAGAGACTGGGTAAATAACTCTAACCATTCAGAAGAATACCCAAGCAAGCATGGGTGATAGTCCTGATAATTGCAAAACTCTGAATATACTAAAACCAATGAATTACATGTTTTAAAAAGCAAACTTTTCATCATATCTCAACAAATCTGTTAAGATATTCATACAAACAATTTAAAAATCATGGGCTCTATTCTGAACATTTTTAATTTAACTATCATACAGTATATTCTACTTTAGTCTCTCCATCCAGCTTCATTGAATGCCACCACCTATACACTGAAGAGTAACAAAGTGGTGAAATACGATTTTCATTCTTCCTGATTTGTTCCTCACATCATTCTGTTTTTTAAATTTTTTAAAATAATTTTTTGAATGACATTGGTTTATACAATTATATAGGTTTCAAGTGTACAATTCAATAAGACATCATACGTATATTTCATTGTTCTTATCTCCTTAAATAACACAGAGGAGTTGAAATGAATGTCTCCCTCCCCATTTCTCCTGCCTTAGCAAACCTGCTTGTTTAACTAGTAAAAACTGACCTATGTTTTGGAATTTATATTACATATCATTAAAGTAAATATAGTAAGCACAATATTTTTCAAAACTTGATTATTTCAGAAAAAAATAAAGATAACCCTTAGAAGGGATCCATTTTAAAGTATCTTTATATGTAAAAGAGTTTTATTGTGATAGGTGATACTAGTCATAGAAATAATTTGTTTTAGAAAAGATATATAGAAGACACATTGCCCCCTACACAGTTAAAATAGTAGACTTACTTTATAATCTCCCCAAACTGGAAACTACCCAAATGTTCATTAATCGGTGAATGAGTAAACAAATTGTGGGTATATACATATAATAAAAAGTTACTCAGCAATAAAATAGAATAAAATACTGATATATGCAAAAAAAAATAAAGTAAAAATCCAAAAGGGATGAATCTCAAGAGCATTAAAGTATAAAGAGTCAGAGCCAAAAGGCTATATACTGTATAGTTTCATTTATAAAATATTATGAAAAATACCATTGTAACAGAACAAATCAGTAATTGACAAGGATTGAGGTTAGGTGGAAAGGACTGACTACAAAAGGGCATGATGGAACTTCATATGATGAAAATAAGCTATATTTGATTTTAGTAGTAGTTATTTGACCATATATGTTTATAAAAATTCATGGTACTATATACTTAAGAGGGGCAAATTTTACTATATATAAACTTCAATTAACCTGACTTTTTAAAAGCCCCCCCTCCTAGCAAAGAATATAAACTTGGGCTGATTTTCAAGTTATATTGATTGATTTGTTCTCTTTAATATATTATAAATCACAGAGGAATAAAAATCATGTCAAAGACATTAAATTCTGAGGAAAAAATCTATGAATAAACAGTATCATATCTGTCACTCACTTATAATTTATTCCCTCTTTCCATCCTTCTCTTTTTTTCTCTCCTTAATCCCACCACCCACCCATTTCCCTCCTTCCTCTCCCTATCTCTCAATGTAGTTCTGGGTTTATACTAAGGCTACTTAAATAACGTAGAAACTAAACTCCCAAACACACATATTCTACAAACTTCCAGTCAACTTGATAGGTATAAATCTTCCTATAGTCTATTAATTCATTTTTTCCAAACCATAGCAAACATTGTATGTAAACATCATTAATTTGCAGATATATTCTGTCTACTTGTGATGTATTTGAATTTCATTATGTTAGTAATTTTGATTCTCTAAACAATTTATTATTTTTTTGAAATTCCTAGCTTTTTCCTCTCTATTCAAGCTCCCTGGTATGAGCACTATCAAAGCATTATGAAGTAAAAAAATGTATATATATTATATA
>NW_006442487.1:566385-579160 GCF_000325575.1 Pteropus alecto
TATATATATTTACTATAGACTTTTTGTTTTAACTAAGGTAAAAAAGAAATTTTAAAAAATGGTCATTATATTTTTACTGCTGGAATTAAATGCAGAAATATTTTTGCACTGTGAAAAAATATTGTAACTAGTTATTATTTAATATGTGTTCATTGAATGGCAAACACATTTTTACTCACAGAAGTCCTTATTCCGGGTGTGCAAACATTAACAACAATATCAGTCATGTATTTACATATTTGAGTTGTAATCTGATTTTAGGAAGTTATCATAAACAACTTTATTACACTTTAGGTGTTTCTCAAATCACCTGAGTGTGCTTTATTGCATTAGCCCAAGACAATTTATATTTTATTGGCATATGAGTACATGCTTTAAGTCTATCATGAAGCACAGGGCCACCAACCATGATAACTCAACAGACAATGGTATGATAATAAACCCCAGGTGTCAACCTATTATTTTGAAAAATAGCTATATAATTGACATATCAGATTTTTAAGATTTTGTATTCTTCATAATGATAATTCATAATTAGTGACCTATACCTTCTGCAATTGTTAAAAATTTTATAATGCAGTACAAAGAGGGATGTTTTAAAAACCATCAAAGCCTATGGGGTTTGGTTAAGTAAGATTTTTACGGCTATTATTTTTCAGATAAGAAGCAGAAAGAGGAGCTAACATTGAATTGAGAGTCCAATATCTTTTAAGTATCATGCTAAGTGTTTTCATCTGCCCTTATCACATCATTTAATCTTCAGAATAGTTAGTTGAAGTTTGTGTTATTACCCCTATTCTTCAAATGAGGAAATGAAAACTCAGAAATAATAAGTAACTTGGCCAAGGTCACAAACTCATACTTTGTAAAACCTAGGGCCATGCTCATGTACACATGATTTCACTTCACAGACAACCATTTAATTGAAATTGTCTAACCCCTCAACATTCAATATTGCTATGGGAATAATTTGAAATGTATCAAGAACTTATATAAATGCCTCATTAGTTCCTAAATAGCTTACAATTTGTAAATTTGGCTTAAAGATATGTCCTTATGTGTACTCTGGACCTAGAAGTAAAGCAGTGTAATTTAACAAGGAATGGGAAAGATCAGTGTTCTTGTTATTTCCTGACTGTGTAACCACTTTAAAGTCACTTTATCTATTGAAGTGGTCCATGGGGATGACATATGGCCAATTCACAGGGTTTTGTGCAAATCTAATGAGATATTTCATATGAAAACTTTTGCTTTATTATTTAAAATCTCATCAGTAAGAAATGTCCATATTATTCCAGTTTTAACATAGTCATTGTTTCTTCTTCAGAAGTTCAAATGAGAAGTACTTGGGATTAAAAAGTAAGTTCAGTGTGAGTTTTGATTTAGCCTTTGAAACGCAAAATAAAAAAAAAAGTCTTTAAAGAAAACCAGTTGCTCAAGAGAAATTATCAAAGTGTATAAGTAAACTTTAGAGAAACAAAGTTTGCCTTAAATTGAATATGAAATATCTATTGTGTAGATATCAAGAGCACTTATCTGGCATCCCAAAAGCCTTGAATTTCTTATTCCAGAAAAGGTAAAGTGGAATTTTTTAAGTAATCGGCACTTTAGTTTTCCCTAGAGGAAAGTGGTTATGGAAAGCAAACAGACCTACAGGGATATGTTGTCATGAAATTTCCTGATAAAATGTACCTGAACAAAATTTGAACTAGGTTCCTTTACTTTACTTTGATTTATATTGCTACTTTGTACATATTAGTTTACATGCTGCTGGACCATTTTATTACTATGTTTCTGTTAGGAAAAGACCGATTTCAGAATCATCCATTAACACCCAATTTAGATTTTATTTTTAAACAAAAATTTAATATTGAGACCAAACCAGACACCATAGAAAGTTGCCTATATGAGAATATTGGAATGAAAGAGACTATAAATCATCTGCTGAAGCTTATGTGGGTTATTTGAAATGTTAGCAAATGTCATTGTTATTTTTGCTGAATATATTTCTAACACTTGAGTTCGGGGCTTTACATAAGAACCACGTTAGCAATTATTTAAAATTTATATTCATGTATTTAGATTGAACTTTTAAAAAGTGAATTTCTGTTCTAAAAATTAAACTACTTGAAGTTCTGGGACTTTTACCTATAAAGAAATAACATATACAGAGAAATTGAATACTCTTCATTTATGGAAAAAGTTGTTTTTTTTTTTTTTTATGTTTAGAATGATAACATAATTCTTTTTGGCTTTCATATATATTTATATTGTTTTGCTACATTTATGACCTTATACTTCATCTTGAGCTAAAAATCTAGTTATATCTTTAGGTATAAATTACACTGAAATACAATAAGGTAGATTTTCCAAATAGACATTGAACTGAGAAGGGAAGCCTGATATTCTATTATGTAAAAATGATTTCATTTAAGAAATTAGCCAACATTAAATGAAAATGTGAATATCTCCATGGGGGATTATATGGGGGACATACTGGCATCCATAATTATAAAGATGGTCTAGAAATTCTCTGTTTTGAGTCAGATTGGAAGGTCAATCCCTGCCTTTTATAAGGAGTCTTCCTTGTGTTCAGTTAGCATTGGCCAAGTGATATTGAAGTTAATTTTGCTTTAACAATTGAAAATTGTGTTATCTTAATATCTTTCAAGTATATCAATATATCTTTCAATTTATACCAAATTTTCATTTTATTGTTAAACTATAACTAAAAGCTCCAACAACACAAAATAAAATAAAATTAAATTAAATAAAACATTAATAGTGCTTAGCTCACTTATTAAAATACCAAAATAATGCAATCTTCGCAAATTGATATTTTGATTCTGAGTTTACATTGTGTTTGTCACATGTTCAACTTCAACTTACATAGGATAATTCATTTTTATAAAGTTATATCATTCATATATATTGAAGAACAATTTATTATGTATTTGTATAGATAAGTGAACTTAATAAATATACTGGAACTTTTTAGAGAATAGACATCTTGCTCATTATATTGTGGATTCAGTTCTGAAGTCAGCTCTTTTGCCATTACAGTTGAAATTATTTATTTTAACTATGATGATAGTAGGTGATTTTAGGGCCACATATAATAAAATTGCAAAGTCTATTTCATCTGCTTTAATTATTTCCATATTTATGCTGCTTTTCTCATGTCAATGTTTATCTTAGTTACTCAAGTCTTAGGACATATCTTCCTAGTGATCTCTCTCCACTTCTCTGGGGCTTACTCATTGTAACCCAGTTTCTAGAGCCTCATGACTAATAGAGATAGTCACATGGCTGGGTGCTTTCAAATTAAGTGAGATAGTTACCTTTCTGTTGTTATCAGTGAACGCTAATGCCTAAACTGGAAAGAATTGGTGGCAAGAGACGACAAATGTTTATACTCTATTTCTGAGGTATATTTTGTAAACCTATCTAAATGGGTCATTAGAAGTTGCAAATGTTATAAATAAAATTAATTACATAAATACATAAATATATATGTGTATACTCTTTGAATAGTGCACCTAATTATTCTATAAACATATACAGGTCACAGTGCTTACAGAGAGACCACAGCCAAATTTTCATGTGCTTGTAAGATATAACTTTATAAAACATTTTGGACCAAGTAAGAAGATATATTTAGTCATTGATATTGGTATTATATTTAGGAATTTAAGTGTATTAATATCTGTGTGTTTATGCTTATAAATTCTGAACAGAATTCAGATTTACATGAAAAGAATAACTTAAATATTCAAATTTAAAATATTGATCTTTATTATAATACTGTATTATCCTATAATTTATAATCTTCAGAAATTATGGTAGTTAATTCAATTTGATATCATACTTCAAGGTTTATATATTCTCTTGCCTGAATTATTTCCATCATAGATGATAGTATCAGGTTCTTGGAAGTGTAAGGGAAATTGATGTTCCTAAGAGTTTCTAAAAAATAAAAATACAAAGGGTTAAATTAGGTTTTGGATCTAAGCTAAACTGAAGCTTGAAATATGGTGCCGCTGTAGAGCTATTGTCAGGGCCCAGCGGATCATGTTGGCTCCGCCAAGTGTCAGCTGTATTGCTGATTGAGAAGTGAAGGTTTGACGTTGAGACGTCCAGTTGGAAGAATGCACGAGAGGCAGACATGAGGATGAAACGACAGGCATCAACTTTATTGTGTGGAGCGCACTTCTGTTGGGATGTGCAGCTCTATGGGGGATTGCAATCTATTACATGGGGCACACAGTCTTATATGAACTTCTCCTGCTCCCCTTTTCTTGTGCTCTCCTTCTGCTCTCCCCTTCCACTCTCTGGGGGACTTCATGGCTCCTCACACAGCAGAGTACAAAAGTGGTGTTCAGCCACACTTATGTGATACAAAAAGCTGAAGTATGTTTACATACTTTCTAAGTCTGGGGTCGTATTCCTAGCCACAGGCCTGGATCATAGCCAGACCTTGGATCACACCAAGACCTTGGGCCAGCCAGGCCTGGTGCCCATAGTTATTAAATGTTGATTTGGGGGTGAAAAAATGATGTAGATGATAGAGGCTTTGTTCAATCCTTGTGACCACGTTAAAGTTGTGACAGAAACACAGAACAAAGAGCAAGTAAAGTTGCCCGGGATCTAGATGAATAGAAGCACTACAACTAGGGAGAGAAATAATTAACCAACCTGCAACGATAGAAGGAAGGAGGGGGCAAATATGTTAGGCTGCCTGGTCCCCAGAGGCTGAGTGGAATAGAGGTTGTGGCAGCTGTAGACACCTCTTAAAGGGGCCCAGTTGGCGAGCAGACTTTCGTGGTGATGAACCTGCTCAATCTGAGCACCAGCTCCCATTCGGCTGCATGGAGGGCACTAGGGACTTACAGAGGGACACTGAGTTTTCAGACTGAGGACCGAGGTGAGACTTGCTCTGTAGAGAATTGCTGGCCATATCCATTCTTCCTCTGTTGAGCCCTCCCTCTTCCCACTGTGCCAGACACACAGCCATCACAGCTGAGATGTCCTCAAACTGGATAACAGAGGTCGTTCCGCCCAGAAGATTCTCTGAAACTCCACCTCCTCCAACTCATGGCCCCACCCAAACCACATCCAGGTGTGTCCTCAGTGAGTCCAGTGCCAAGATTGAGCAGTGCCAAGACTCACAATGGTGACAGCCTCAGGTTCTGGTGTGGCCTGTTTAGGCAACTATAAGCACAGTGTTTGTGGATTGCTTGCTGAAACTTAATGAGTGGCCCCAGAGTGGCACAAGCTGGAGATAAACTTGACCTGCAACTGAACCTCTCTCAGGACTGTGCCTCTAGACACCTACCATACAAAGCCATGCTAATAAGACCGGGGGACTTAGGAGCTTTGCTTAGTACATAGAAACAGACACAGAAAGGCAGCCCAAATGGGAAGACAAAGAAGCAGAAACCATATGAGAGTACAGAATAGAGATCCAGGAATAATGGAGTCAAGCAATCTAACATATGCAGAATTAAAAACACTGGTTATAAAGATGCTCAATGAAATTAAGAGAAGAGTACTTGAACTCAGTGAGAACTTTAACAAAGAGATAAAAAACATAAAAATGGAAATGGAAATTATAAAAGGGAACCAGTCAGAAATAAAGAACACATTATCTGAGATAAAGGGGATATTATAGAGAATCAGCAGAGTGGATAAAGAAGAGGATCAAACCACCGATATAGAGAATGGAGAAGCCAAAGACAATTAGAATGACAAGAAAAAAAAGTCAAGACTGTATTAATAATTTAAGAGGTTATGGGACACAATTAAATGTAAAAATTTCCATGTCATAAGGATACCTGAAGGACAACAAAATGTCGAAGAGCTATTTGAAGAAATAATGATGGAACACTTCCCTAACCTGGTGAAGGAAATATACAACTCCAGGAAGCTCAGAGTCCCCCCAAAAAATGAGCCCAAAGAGGCCCATAGCAAGACACGTCATAATTAAAAAGCCAAAGATTAAATACAAAGAAAGAATCTTAAAATCAGCAAGAGAAAAGCAGTTAGTTACCTACAAGGGAGCACACATAAGACTGACAGCTGATTTCTCAAAAGAAACTATGCAGGACAGAAGGGCTTGGCACAAAATATTCGATGTGATTAAAACCCAGGATCTACAACCAAGAATACTTTAGACAGCAAAGCTATCATTTAGAGCTGAACGACAGATAAAGAGCTTCCCAGACAAAAATAAGCTAAAGGAATTTATCAACACCAAGCCGGTATTACAGGAAATGTTTGAGGCTCTTCTTTAAGAAGAAAAAAACATGTATCCAACATAAGAATAAAGAATGGTACCAACTACATTCATATCAACAATACCTCAAATGGATAAGAATTAAGTACTCCAACCAGAGGATCGAGTGGCTGAATGGATAAGAAAACAAGACCTCTACATATGCTACCTACAAGAGACTCACTTCAGATTAAAAGATACACACAGTCTAAAAGGAAGGGATGGAAAAAGATATTGCCTTGATGGAGCCAGAAGGCATTGTGTTGAATGAAATGAGTCGGATAAAGAAAAACAAGTATCACATGATTTCATGTACATTTGGAATCTAAATAACAAAATAAGCAACAACATCAAAAATGGAAATAAACTCATAGATACAGAGAATATTTTGAGGGCTACTAGATGGGAGGGGAGTTAGGTGATGGCGAAAAAGGGCAAAGGTATTAAGAAGTACAAAAGGATAGTTACAAAATAGACATGGAGATATAAAATCTAGCACAAGAAGATAGTAATGTTTAAATAAATATGTAAGGGGGAAGAAGGGTGTTAGATTTATTGGGGTGATCACTTTGTGAGTTATATAGATCTCTAATCATTATGCTGTACAATTGAAACTGATATATTACTGTATGCCTACTGTAATTGAAAAAGAAAAACTAATTGAATTGTACAATGTAAATATGAGGAATTAATTGCCTATTATATTTCAATAAAGCTAAAAAAATGAAGAGATTAAGAAGTACAAATTGGTGGTTACAAAATAGTCACAAAGATGTAAAGTAAAGCATAGGGAATATAGTCAATAATATTGTAATAACTATGTATGGCGTCAGGTAGGTAATAGAGTAATCAGGGGAATCACTTCATAAATTATATAAATGGCTAACTACTATGCTGTACATCTGAAACTAACATAAAATACTATTGAATGTCAACTCTAATTAAAAAATAAAAATTAAAAAATGCTGATTCCATATGTCTGTAAATATTTGTCTAAATGACATGAGTATGTAGATTTTGTACTTTAAAGAAAAATGGCTAAGTTAAATTTCCAAATAATATTTTTGATCATAAACAAACAAACAACCAGCTATTTCTTCAGGGAAAAAAATGGTTTTGTTCAGGAACAGCAAAGAACTGCAATTCTGGACATGAAGTTTAAAGGCAAACCACACAGAATTCTAGAGAAACAAAGAAAAGGAAAGCTCTTTTATGGACTAGGAAGGAGCTGTTGTAAACAAAGAGTTCATTTGAGGAAACTGAAAGTTTTAAGTATAGTGACCTTTCATTGGCTATCTTATGGCAGTCCCCATTGGCTGAGGTGTTACTGGGCAGAAGGAATCTTTTCTTCCTCCTGCTGAGGTACAAATGTAGGTTCACTTCCTGTCAGAGATACAAGGTACAGCTCTTCCTATTGGGGTTAGTAGCGTGTGTTGAGTGACACGTATGTGAATGTTTCCTCTTCTAGCCTTCCGATTCCATTTTAAATAGGTTTCAGTTTACTAATTTTTCACAATATATTAACAGTAGAAATCTAATACATATTTCTTGACAATAAACATTGAGTGACAGAAAACTTAAGCGTAATAATGAAATTGCCTCATGTTTATACAGAACTTTCTCATTTCTCATGTATTACATTATTTGATCCTCAAAACCCTTGTGAATTAGCTAAGGCAGAGATTATTGATCTCCATTTAAATATGAGAAAGCTGAAGTTTAAGAAGGTATTTTACTTTTATAAGGTGCTAAATTAGGTCCAGTGATATTTTTAGAACACTACATTGCTTCTGAGTATTCAGAATCTCATTTTCACCTAATTGAGAGTAAGGAACAATTGTAAAGTTATCATGGTTTTAGGCCTGTATATTCTTATAATATGGGTGAAGATATGAAGTATCAATAATGAAAATGAGGCTGGTGTATATCAAATTAATTCTAAATCAAAGGAATTCCAACAATGAAGTATTCTATGTCCATTCCTTATCTCTTTTCAACATTTAAAAATTATGTAAATGTCATGTTTGGAAAAAATACATATATATATCTGCATCAACCCTGCATGGAAGAAAATATAACACATTGATTTTAAGAAGGGGAACAAAACCAGACTTTTGATCCTTGAATTACAATCCTGTAATTTAGACCTCTTCAATTTGATAACTTTTTAACTCTGCAAGCCTGCAGATAGCTACTACTTAACACTTATGCTTACCTATTTCATAGGTATTTAATGTTGATTTCCTCATCATTTGAAACACATGTAAAGTCTAGCCACAGTTAAATGCATCTGCTCTTCTCGAATATGTACATCTAATTGAATATCCAAGAACTTTCCTTGATCCAATTAGTCATTTCTGTTCAATTCCTAGGTACAGATTGTTGCAAGCACTAAAATTACAGCATTGAATAAAAGTTTGACTCTAAAAATCTGGATTGGCTAATTACTTGGCACTTTGAGACAATTTCATCCTTGCCCCAATTAGCTCTCAATTTAAAACTACTGAAGAAAAACAACCTATAATGACAGAAAGCAGATGAGTAGTTTTCATAAGATAAAAAGAATTTTATACAGAGTGGAATACTTTCTCTAAGTTTCAAAAGACTGTACAATTTTATGGCCATTTTAGTTATAAACCTTTTGAAGGGCCTATTACCATACACTATTTGTCCTTTTAAAAATCTAACTTTATTTTAATATAATCTACATGTGAAATACACCAATTTTTATGTAGAGTTCAATGTGTTCTAACAAATATGCACATTCATGCAAGCATCACCACAATTAAGTTATAGAATAGTTTCCATCAAATTAAATAGTTACCTTATGCCCCTTTTTAGTCACTCTTCCTTTACCCTGTCCTAGACAACTACTGATCTGCTTTCTGTCACTATCGGTTAATTTTTGTCTCTCTCTGCTAGAATTTCATATAAATTGAATTACACAGTAATTATAGATTTGTGATTGCATGATAATTAAGGAACTTATTAGTTCTAAATTGAACTGTGCAGTAATGTTTGTAAAGGGAAATTATCCCCGAGGTTTAGTAATAATGTGAAACCCTAATAGCTTAGGATGTTTGACATCTTAAATTTTATTTTTTAGGCAGTATATGTAATTCTAGTACCACTACTCTATAACAAAGACAAGATTTCATATTTAAAGTACATTAATTTAAAGTATAAGTCTATCCAAACTTCCAAATTTAGCTACCCTTCAGTGCTCTGCTTTGTGTTGAAGTCTATAGAATTAAAACATCTACTGTAAATAGCCCAGTATCACTTCAAGTTACTAAAAGATAAAAAATATTGTATAGCTTCTATACCTGTTACACTTAAATCCTAAAATTGAAAAATTATGAGTATACTATGTATGCAAAGAAAAATATTAATATGTATGAATTTCCAAGAGCTATACCACACATTCATTTAAAGTTGTATATAAGCATAGTTATTATTAAATGCAGGTGCTATCATGGGAGATGTTGGGGAGAATTACTGAGTATGACATTTCTCAAAAGAATTGTTTAACCTGAAGAAGAAAGACTAAATCTTATACATTCTTGAGGTCTGTAGAATGAATTTTTTTTCAGTAAATGCATTAAAGATAACATGATTGATAATGAATATGCTATGTATATTTGTTCTTATAAGATAAAGACAGTCTTTTTTCAAAAGCACCTATTTTTTCTCACATTCAATGAATATATTGGAATGTATTGGCAAACGTTAGAGTTAAAATATTATGGAGCACTTAAATTGTCTTCTGTAGTGAGAAGCACATTATTATTTTAAGTAAAAAGGCAATTATTCAACCTAGCTAATTAAACTTTGCCTTCCTAGAGCAAATAGCTTTTAATTCTTAATTGCAACTTATTGAGGGACTCTTTTAATAAAAGGTCTCATTCCTGGCTGCACATTAGAATTACCTGGGTTACTTTTAGAAAATACTACTACCCAGGCACCACAGCCAGATATTCTGATTATGGCACTGGGTTGGACTTAGGCATTGGTATTTTTAAAAAGTTCCCTAGGTGATCCAAATGTTTAGTCAAAATTGAGAACCAATGGGCTAGATGATTGTTACATCCCCTAAAGTTTTGTGATTCTGAGTTTGTTCTCCTTTAGAAAAAAATATATTTTAATACCTTACATATTTTTAAAAAAAAAAATTAGAGGAAGCAAAAGGATTATACTTGGAACTTGCCTTCTTACCACTGTGTTTCCACTTACAACAGTGATCCTCAACTTGGCCGCACACTGGAATTTCCTGGATGCATTAAAAGACACTGATGGCCTCTCAGTCATTCTAATATGTAGCCACAGATGAGAATCACTGATCTAGCCACTAGAACAAGCCCTGATGATTTTTCTTTTTCCACTCTGGTGGATTTAGAATAAAACTTATAGAAAGTGGTACATATCTCCCATGCTTAGATCTCTATTGCTATAATATTATAAAAAGAATAGTAGACAAAGTCAGAAGATTTGGCTCCATCTGAGCTTTGACAATCTTTTTTAATATAAAAAAAAAGAAATAATCTTCATGTGATAGAAAATGTAAAACATTTTTTAAAATGCTGCTGAAATATTTAGTATTAATTATCAGATGATATTTTAGACTAATTTAAAAAATTATTTAGAAAAAAGAAACAACCTAAGATGGGTTATGTAGTTTGGAAGTAGTAGGCATGCACTGATGCCTCTCGAGGGCCATAGATCCTCTTCTGGCTTCATTATTTGCCTTATCCATGAACCGTTTACTTCTACTTTAAGGGTTAAAGTAATCACCTATTCTGTCTCCTTCAGGAGTTTGTTCTTAGAATTATATTCAATTATGTGTGAGAAATATATATACTCATATATTTATGTTATTATTATTACTATCAAACAAAGCATGAACGTTCTAAAAACTATTGTTTCCTACCTCTTCCCACTCAGAGGTACCTATCGGAATGTTTTCTTAAAAAGAGAAAACTTCTTAATTGTCTTAAAATTGCTATCGATAAACTCGATTCCATAATGGATACATTTAATTTAATATACACTTGATTGGAAAAAAAAAGTATAATCAGTAGAAAATGATGTAAGCTTACTGCTTTTAGAAAAGAATATTGTACTAAATTTCATCTAGTATCATTTCTGCGATTATACATATTGGTTATTCTCCCATGGAATAGAAGTTGCTTTTCTAATTTTAATTAGTACAATTGCTACTACAAACCTACCGTTGCTGTTAATCAAACTTGTTTTCTTTTTAAGCATTACAAAAGTAATGCTTACTTTAGCTACTATTTCTCTGTTCAATAATTGAACATCTCAAGATGCATTAGTTATAGATATTTAAATCAGCATATTTCATTTAAAATCAGTGCATATAGTTTAAAAAATAAGTTTCCAGTGTCTAAGAAGACCAACTGACAATAGATGTTAGTGACATGAAAAATTGTCTTATATACAGTCAGACATGCCTAAGGACAATGGTTTCTAAAATTTTCAAAGTCTAGTTTATTATAAATTTTCAAGTCTCAAATGTACTTTGACTTTTCAAAATATGGCTATTCATGTGAAATAAATTATCAGAAAATCTTCAGAAATAAAATTTAAGCCATAAAAGAGTAACAATATAGGATCAGATAGACTGCCCACTGAGATCAGCAAGTATGGCAATGTTCTTTTTAAAGAATAGTATGTAGCATGTTTCTTTTACTTCAAACCAATCCTAAAAATGAGGTAGACATTTACGGTTTTGTATCTAATACAAGTGGAAACTAGAAAGCCAACTGATAAAAAGAGTGGTAATAAAATAGAAATAAACTCTATTACCATGTTTCATCCATGATACCTACTTTTTTTTTTTTTATTTCCTAAGTATCTGTAGAGCAATTATAGAGAAACCTGGAAGTAGTGGAAGGGAATAGACTTGTTTATGTGAACAAACGCAGGACAAATTGTGAGATCAGAAGGTATTTAATGGTTGTTCTAAGGGGGCTAAGTTTTTTAGGTATGATGAGGTAAGTAGCCTCATTAATGATGTGACAGTTAATCAAGATGTTTCAAGAAAGGTGGAAATGGTTGGTTTTGTATAGGAAAACAGTTAGTTGACTGGAATACTGAGGGGCTGTACTCATTTTGAACTGTGGCAGGTGAGTGTAATATAGACTCATCCAACTGGGGCAAAATCAGGCTATAAACAAGTGTGGGAAAAAATTAAGGTGCTATTTCCAAGTGCTTTGTCTATGTATAATAGAATACAATTTGATGACCAGTGAGTTCATTTATTTTATTTTCTTTGATGAATCACTTACAGCTGCTTGTTGAAAGCTGTCTTATTTCCATTAGATATGTTTCTCAAAGCAAGATCTATATTAATTTGAGTAAGAATTATCTGGGGAGCATGTTAAAAGTATAATTTTGATTCGGGTGGTTGTTGGATCTACAATAAGAAACATGTATCTCTTTAACACCTTTTTGCTATGGTGCTACGTTGTATTAATCTCT
>NW_006442487.1:579173-582312 GCF_000325575.1 Pteropus alecto
TTGTTAGCAATTGGTTGTAATACTTCTCCTGAAATGAGAAATATTTTTAAAGCAAATCATGACATTGAACATTGGAAAAGGACAGAAATGATGACAATTATTCTGTATTTCAATGAAATGAAGTTAAAATAAGGTCAGATTAAATTTAGTTTAGGATAGAAAGTAAAGCTTGTTGTAGTAAAGTATGCTATTTTGGAGACATTTAAACGAACTTATTTATGAACTTCGGTCTGAAACTAAAGAGGAAAAGCAAACATCTATGTATCTTATTGTACACACTGTTCTAGTTTTGAAAACTGTATATGTATTAGTGTATTTTTAATAATAGAATTATCTTCCTTGGTGTGTTTCAGTCCTCATTCTCTACTACCTGTAGATGTTTATGTTATTCAAACAAAATTGTTCTATTTATTCAACTATTGACCACTCAATTTAGTTTATTGGAAAACATATCTCTTTTTGTGAAACTGCAGTTATAGACACATAAATCAGAGATGAAAACAAGGAAATAGATCACCCATTCCATTTCTAAATATATATATATTTTCATATAATGCACCTTTGGGAATTTTTCCCACTCAATGTTTAATTTTATAAGTAATGAATTATCTATCAATTTTGAAGGGTATTAATTCATTATTTTGTTTTATGTATTTAAGAAAATTACTTTTCTCTTTTCTTGGTTTTCTTTTCTAATATCATTATATCACTCTTAATTCTATTTACTCTGGGGTTAAAAGCGATTGTGTGTGTGTGTGTGTGTGTGTGTGTGTGTGTGTGTGTGACACCACAGTCACAGAACTTACCCATGTTAGCAGCCTTTCTCATCTGTACCTGTCTCTGTATCTATTCAGTCAAAGGACATAAGTCATATGGGTAGAAATCAATATAAATAATGAAGCAAAACAAAGTTGTTCAATATATTCATGGAGTTATTTCTATTCTTATCTCCCTTCTTAGAAGTAATTACAAAGAGGTGTTAATTTCTCCTCATGTACTGCTGGACCCTAGATTCAAAAATCTTTGAAATACTTTTTTAACTTTTTATCTAGGTCTCATGAAGACCTAAGTTGGAATTATATAATAACTAGCCATTTTATTTTCTTAGATCCATGGGTCTCAAACTTTTAGTGTTCAGAAAAATTACCTGAGAATCTTGACAACATGTGGATTTCAAGGCTCTACACCCAGATACAGTAAATTAGTAGGTAAGAGGTAATGTTCAGGAAACTTCATTGTAAACATGTACCTCAGTACCTTTGACTGCAGATGGCTCTTGGACTTCGCTCTGAGAAGCACTGATTTAAGTTATGCCTATTCTCAACAAATACCTTGTATGAGATTTCTATTTGAACAAATTGTATTCATCTCTGTAACATATCAGTGCCACAGTGTAAATAAACAATGTAAAACAAAGCAACAGGATAAACTTTTAGAAGTGACTCAGACTAGATATTACTTTAACAATTTTATTATTCTTTGAGCAAACTTTACTTTTTTCAAGGGTATTTTAGTTTTCTTGGACTTAAATTTCTGTTTTGAGGTCATCTTATTTCTTCACAAAAAAAAAAAAAAAATCATCCAGACCCTTGAAAATAAACTTGTAAGGACTGAAAATTTTCAACCATATTTTTTATCAGATTTAATCTTCACAAAAAGTCAATGAGAGTATCACTTTCTCATTTTACAAATGTGTAAATGGAACTCCATATGATCAATTTCCCCAAGATGTACATTTAGTAAAAACACTCATGCTTCAGATATATCCACTTTGGATCATGACTTTCTACTGTATTAGGCATTAGTGTACAAAGACATAGTGGATAATATATTTATACTCAGAGGCTGTGGGAAGGTGTGAGTGGCTTATTTTTGGTATGCCATTCTTTATGATGGAAATTAGGCAATAAGAAGACTTCAGTGGAATTAATTCTGTTGGAAGACACATTGGCACCATTCTTATGACTGCAACTATTTATCTGAATGGGCATAGAAGACATTAGAGAGACTGGCTGGTAAAAGATGAAGAGTAAGGACATCTGTCTAAGGAAATATGTTAGCCTCTAACCCAAAAATTATTCCAATGACAGCAGGTTTATGGTCTCTAAAAATGTCATGCATCATTTTACTTAAATTCTTTTTCTAATATTTTGCTTGTCTCTCAGAGGAAACCAATGAGAAACCACAGCAATTGTTTGTAATTGTCATGAGCAAATGAAGATGAGCCAAACTTAGAAACCATTCCTAGTGCAATGTAGTAAGAAGCCAATGTTTCTCACCCACAAAGAGAAGCAAAGGGCTCAGCCATAGTTTGTTCGGGACTGTTTTCAGTAAGATCTGTGATCAATTAAGTGGTTCGTTTGTTGGATTTTACTGAGATCAGACTTTGATACTCACGATGTGGAACAGATGCATTAAAAGAGTTGGAAAAAGATTAGTGTCATAAAGGCAGGATTGCACCAAAAGGGAAAAACAACTGAAGCCCTATATACTTTGAGGGACTAAGGGTTCCCTCATCAAATAGGTAAAATCTTCAAATTACATTATTTCAATAAAACCCAATTTTAATCATTTATTTTTATTGGCATTTGGCTTTTGTTGTTGTTGTTTCCTGCCAGAACACAATATTCTGAGTTGAATATATAAATACAATAAAATTGACATCTGCCCAGTTAGGTTTAGTCAAAATTCCTAGATCCTTAGTTTTTGTTTTCTGTCACTAAAATACACAAAAATCTTTCTCTGTGCATTCAAATGATCTCCTACATATTAAGTTAGGTCTAGGTATTAGAAGTATATGCTGAAATTAATTTGGGAGGAATGCACTTATTTAATAAAGAAAACTCTTTTTACTTGAAATATTAGGAATAATTTCATAAAATCCCTCTGGGTGCTGAAACACTGATGTTCAATGAAATAGGCTCATCATCTTTCATTCTTCAGGCTAGTATACCTTTTTACACACAAAATTCATACACAAAACACCTACCATGGGCGAAGCATTCTGCTAGATGTATGGTAATAATGGTGAGCAAGAAAAAATTGTACTGATCCTCATATAGTTTATATACTACCTCAGACAGCTTTTCAGAAATCTCCACAGCTATTAAGTGCTCTCATCTTTTTATTGATGCTAAGC
>NW_006442487.1:582611-590629 GCF_000325575.1 Pteropus alecto
AAAATGGCCAGAAAAATCACTCTAGCATGCAACATTCTTTGGTGAGTTCATACATATTTTAATTCGTTAGCAGTTCTTTCTCATGTCTGTAATTAAATTCTAATTACTATAATTTAAAATCATAATCTGAGACCTTTGAGAACAAAGAGGTAAGCCAGCCTCACAATAATAGTAAACTTCTTAGAAAATCTAGGCATAATTTTTCATAGTCTTCACATGATTCTTAGATGACAGTAGTCAGTGACTACATAGCTGTTGCATGAATAGAAGACAACATAATGCAATTGAAGGAACACGAGCAGAAGTAAGGAAATATTTATTCTAGCTTTAATTCTATTGATATATCGCCATGAATGTCTGAAAAATTGTTTCCACTTCAAAGACTTCAATTTCCTTAATGGTAAAATCAGGGCAGTTGGCTTCATGAAATTTATTTTCTTCTAGCTCCACCAATATAGTACTTCCATAGCAATCCTTATTTCTGTTGGCTGATTATAGTAAAAGTTTCAAAAACAAGAAGAAAGATGGGGTCAGGGAGAAGAGAGAGAGGAGGGAGGCAAGAAGAAGAAATGTCAAGTAAAAATAAACCGACCACATAAATCCCATCTTAGTATATAGTATATAAACTCCTAAAAAGTAAGAAACATATACGGGCATTTCTGGCTGTTTTCTTGAGGGAATTTAAACTAAAGTTTAGAGCTAAATACTTCCAGTTTGGCAAATTCAGGAATAGCTTTATTTCTATTAGGACTTTGGACCCCCAAAACTTAAATGTTTTCACAATATTTATTATAGTAATAAAAATTGTTACATTTTTATTTATGAGCATATCAAATCTGTCATATCTTGAATGCCACAGTAGGGAAAATAAGTGCCTTGTAATATTATTACTGTTCACTTTGGCACTATACTTGTTCCTACTGTAAAGTAGTTTTTCCTTTGAACTCGATAGACTGTTAAAACTATTTTGGCTCTGTCTAGCACACTTTAAAAAAAAATAATATTCTCATTTGACACTTGGGTAGAATATATTCCACTAAGTTTTCACCTTTATTTTGATTTTTATAATAATAATAGTTATAAATAAATTGGTTCTTTTATTTACTGAAAATTGAACTTCAGGATCTATTTTTTTCTTTTAAAATGAAGATGCTAGAAGATTTGAAATCCTTACTATTTCAGTTTAAGCATTTCAAAGGTCTGCTTATATTTCAAAATATTTATAAAATTTTTTATCTAATGTAATTAAATTTCAGTAGAACAAAAAGCTTGAATCCTTTATTTCTCCACTTCATTTTTACCTGTACAGTTAATATACATATTTTAGGTATCATTTGCTTTACTTTTTGAAATTCAACATTAGCTACGTGTTTACAAACATTTTGATTTAGGTAAGTTTTCTTGAGACTTGCTTGTAATATTTGTAGGGGATATCAGATTCAAATTGTTTTAAGAATGCTAATGAATGATTCTTAAGATTTTTGGCAGAATGAGGGCAGTTATAAAAAGGAACAGCAACACTGTCTTTACAGCATTGTACTACTCTCCCAATTAACAGTACTTTACATTAAAACTTTTACTCAGCTGAGCAGCTGACTATGCTAATTCTTCATAGTTGTGTTAAGCTGTACTCTTTTTTTTTTTTTTTTCTAAGCCTACTTTCCAGGAATAGCAAGAGAAAATGAAATTTTTCAAGGTCAGGGAAAATGAGATTACATGGCTGTTTCATTGGCACTGTCATTCAGTGTATTCCTGAATGTTTATATTTCTAGAGATATTTGCCTGACTATAACTCTTTCATGATCTTGTACACACACACACACACAACACACACACATACCTATATAAGACTATCATAGGTATCTATCTATCTAAATTCTAAATATTTCTTAATTGTCTGACTTACTTTCTGTTTTATGAGACTAAGGAGTCTGTCACTCTCCAGAACCTAGAACAGTGCTTGGTAAACAGCAGGTGCTCAAAAAGTAGAGTTGATCTTCATTATGTGCAGATTTTGTATTTGCGAATGCACTTACTCACTAAAATTTACTTGTACCTCCTAAATCAATTCTTGTAGCATTTCCATAGTTACTCATGGACATGCAGAGAGCAGTGAAAATGTTGAGTTGCCTCTTGTGAACATTCCCAGCTGAGATCCACCAGGTGCTACTCTGCCTTCTTTCAGCTCTAAGACAGAATGGCCAGAAGATGGGAACAGTACGGGGCAGTGCAGTGTAGTGTAAGAAGCTTTGACTCTGGAGCCAGTTGAATGGAGTTTAAATCTTATCTATGGTACCTTAAAATGGAGTGTTCTCAGGCAAATAATTTTGTATAAATGAATGTTTCCTCTTTTGTAAAATAAATAAAATTTACCAGAAATAATTGTTTTGAGCTTTAAGATTTATATATTTTAAGATTTATATATTTCCTCTAGAAATAATAATTTAGTACTGGCTAGTTCAGTGTTCATGGCAACATTATAGAATTTTGCAAATAATGATAATTGACTATATTTGTTGAATGAAGGACTGAATCACTGATCCAGAAACTGTAAATAATTTTATTTATTTTATGACCATTTCACATGAATGGATTCTAATTGCTGCTTCTTGATTTCCCAAATAATGTGTGGTAGGCAGAATAATGTCCCCCCAGGGATGTCTAATTTCTAATCTATGGAGCCTGTGAATCTGCTAGGTTACATGGCAAAAAAAGGTTTATGTTTGCGAATGTAGTTAAACTAACTCTTTCACTGATCTTAAAATAAGGAGATTATTATAGATTATCATGGTGCATCTAATGTAATCACAAGGGCCTTTAAGTAGAAGATGAAGGCAGAAGAAAGAGAAGCAGAGAGATGGCAGTGTGACAAAGACTAGACCCAACACTGCTGACTATGAAATTCCTGGAGGACCGTGATTCAAGGAATGTAGGTGACCTCTAAAAGTGTGAGAAAAAGAAAGAAACAGATTCACCCCTAGAGTTTCCAGAAAGGAATGAAGCCTTGCTGACACCTTGATGTTTATGCCCATAGGATCCATTTCAGATTTCTGACCTTCAGAACTGTAACATAATAAATATCTTGTTTAACGCCACTAAGTGTGTAGTAATTTTTTGCAGTAGAGATAAAAAAAAAAAAAAACAAATACAGATATCTTCAAATTATAAGCTGATCTTTTTTGCTACTGTTGTTGTTTTTGTCAAAATGATAAAATTAACCTGGTACTAAAAAGAAAGAGTCAAATGAGAACAACATTTTAGCTGAAAAAAAAAATTTCCCTCTGATATCATTTGTCATCATGGGATAGAAAAGATTGGAAATAATAGCACATGTTGGGAACGTTATCAGGAACAACTATTGGATACAGAAGATAATTTACCTTTATACCAATAAAATACACACCACTCATTTCAAGTCCCAGAGGGGGTTGGTCTCCTACCAGTGTATCGCATGGATCATGTTTTTGTAATTTTGCAAAAATAATAATAATAAAATAATAATTGCAAGATACTAGAAAGTGCTTCTCATATTATGTAATTTTCAGGGCCCAGAAAACCTAGATGCATCTCTGCTTGAATGTATTATCAGGAAATTTAGAGAAAGAGTGAGAGCAAGAGCAAAAGGGAGAAAGAGAAAGAGATTGATTCTGACCCAAAAAAAAAAAAAAAAGTCAACCAAATTAAACACCTGTGTCTCATGTATACTTGTGTATGTTTTTCTCTCAAAGTACATTTTCTGTTGTGAGGGATGCAAGAGCTAAGGAGCTGGTACCAAATACATAATTCATCTAGTGTTGATCAATTAAGCACTTACTATGTAACTAATCCTCGTGGCCTACAAGAGAGAACTATGACTCACTATAATTTCACTAATAACTTATAGTCATAGTCTAAATGGAAAGATTAAAAAAAACCCACAAAGACACATCATCATTAGTATGATATAATACATAATTAAACACTAATATGTAAGGCACTGGAAATTAGAGAATAACATAATAAGGTACAGCTTTAGCTGAACCAATAAGACACACACACACATGCACACACACACAGAATGGATATTAGTTTCATAGGAGAGCTAAGATCTAGACTTGGTCTTAAATGATGACTATTACATGATGTCAACTTAATTTGCATCAGTAGCTCAAATAGTGACAAAATAAATATAAAACAAGCTGTCTTATGAACACTACAAGGAATGGCATGATTAGAAAAAAAATGAAAATATCTGACAGGTTGAATGCCTTACATCATGTATTTCATTTTATCTTTGCAACAATCCTCTGGGGTAGGTACTATTTATTATCTTTGTTTCACTGATGGAGAAACTTAGAATGGCTTAACAATTCTCCCAAGGTCACAGATCTGAAAAAGATGTGACAAAGTCGGGACTGAAATCCAGGCCTGTCTGATATCACATTGCTCTCATACACTTGAGGAGTTGTGATATCAAAAGAAAATAAGACTTGGTAGGTTTCAAATACTTAAGGTAGACTTCATTCAGCTGATAGATAAGAGTACTTCCACAGAGGCATATCTTTGCATATATACATATATAACCTTTGAAAAATTATTATTTATTCAACAGATTAAACTAGCAATCTGCAGGAGGCTTCTATATTTCTTTGACATAACTATGTAAATTCCTGAAGTACATGTCAACATCTAAAATCCCTTTTCTTAATGTCATGGAAATGAAGTTAATGGTATGATAGGCTTTGCTCTTGTTGTCACAAGAATAATATAGAGTACTTCAAAATATGTGATATGATAATATAGTGATATTACATTAAATACTTTATAAGTCATACTAAAAAGATGATGAGTATGTTTAGAGCTATTGCTTTTTTAAGAAGTAATGTCAATCGGTGATACTTAAAGCGGTAGGCTGATGTCTTGAATTGGAGTAATTTCACTGCATATGAAAGCTAGTACATGACTAAGAGCCTATAAAAATCTGAATTATTATTTAAGATTAAATATGAAATGCCTCAGAACAGTATACAAAAATCCCATTAAGATTGTCAATAATTAGAGACATTAACAGGTAGTGGAACTTACTATTAACCTAAGGTTGAAAATAACCAGAAGAAAATATCTGTTGACAACCAGCAGCTTTTTTTGGCTTTCCAACTTTTGCTTCACTCATCTTAAACAAACTGAGTATTAATTTCACAAAGATGAAAATTTTAACAACAGAATTATTGTAGGATTTAAAGAAAATACAGTGGGATTTTATAATGTCTTTGAAATACATAACTGTGAATATGTAAAGTTCGATATGTGATGAATTAGAGCTCATCAATTAAGTAAAGGAATGAAGTATATTAATTATTAGAATTTACATTAATCTTTGGGAGCACTAGTATTATATGTAAATGAAAAAAAGACACTTGCTCTCAATTTTCTGTATGTATTTGCATGCAATAGAAAATTGCTTTGAAAAAAAGTCCTGATAGTTTTATTTTCAGTCAATATATTTACTGCTAAAATTAAACAAATAGAACTTCTATGTTTAAGTAATGTAATTGACATGAACCATCAAGGTTTGCTAATTTCAGAATAATCTAAACAACCAGTGCAGTGTCTTGATTTTAGTATTGGAACACTTGTTGCCTAGTAGTATAGGCACAGCTTCTAGCTAGTGTGATCTTGGAAAATGGATTTCTTAATTCTACTAACCTCATTTCTTCATATTTAGAATTAGATGGTTGATTAGAATTTATTCAGTGTGTTTCTTGTTCTGAAATTCTAAGGTCTTTTGATTTTGTTGACATTGGCTGATATCAAGGTATTACACATTTTCAAGAAAATGATTAAATGCAATTGGTTATATTTGAAAAGTAAAATAGACACAACTATTCTGTGTCAATAAAAGATGAAACTTTTCTCAGATATTTAATGTTAATAGAAATTATGAACTAATAATGGCAAGAAGAAATGAGAGAATTTAATATACATCATTAGTTATTCAAAATATTCAATTGCTAACTTACATGACAACTTTTATTACTAAGTAATTTTAGAGGAATATAGATTTGAAATGTGTCAGGACCATAGGAGTGCTTAGATAACAGATCCCTAGTTATGACCACAGGTGTAGGCCATATTAACACTGAATGATCACAGTTAACACTGTAATACTATAATATTATAAATAGATGTCTTGTCAGAGATAATACTTTTGTCTATGATTGGATATAACTGTGTCAGAACTGGCAGGGACAACAGAATTTCATATAAAGGATGCAGTTCTTTATTTTAAGTATTATTTATTTTTAAATTTTGCTAAGTGTTGATACTGTGTTTCATGAAACTCTTATTATAATGGCATATTGACTCACCCTATTGGTTAGGAGAAGTGTATTCCAACCTTGAAAGCTGTGTCTAATTTAAGCTGTGCCCATTTAAGAAAAATATAGAATAAATCCAAGAAACAAATTGAAGGAAATTTATGAAATTGCAAATTCAAGGAATTTTTGGTTTTGAAAATAAGTCTAAATATCAGTTCTCTGTGCTGTTTTGGATTACAGAAAAAATATATAGCACTTTGTCTACTTTAAATATTAAGAAATTTTCAAACACATAGTCATGTAAACTACAAACTAAGAAATGTACAAAATTTAAGTATACCATTTCCGTACACAGTACTGTTTCTCATGTGTGCATTAACAAAGGTCAAAAGAACTCTAAAAGTTACCTTATCATTATTTTTGGATGTATTAAACATTACATTCCTTTTAAACTCAGGAGGCTTCTTTTTCAATCCTAAATTAAATTTTGATTTACTTGATGAATAATTTTAAAATCTGAATATGTGATAACCACTACTTTACAAAAGGCATCTTGCAGAGGAAAGGGACATTTGATTAAACAAACAAACAAACAAACAAAACCTCGCACTTGAATAGCTTACTTTATTAATACAGTTTACTAGAACATTTTTATTGCTACCCTTTTTTATTTAAAATAGTCTGTTTTTTTGGAGAATTTGGAAGAGTTCAGTTAATAGTGATTGAATTAACTTCTGAATATCTCACTTCATTGAAATAGTCTAAAATTAATAAGATATTAAAGATTTGGACTTAAATAATTCATTTACATATAAAATTAAAAGAGATTTGATTATAGTAATAAAAAAATTCTAGGGGGTTTGTGTAGCTAGCATGCAATAATTGTACCTCTAGAGGATCACAGGCACTCGGTCAGACTACCTCATGACTGAAGAGAGCTTTTGAAAAGTGGTTATTACACAATGGTACCATCTGAACATGTAGTCATATAACCACCTGAATTTGCAGTCTGATTATAAATGAGCTTAGCTTATTTTCTTTAACACCATCTAAGACAGTTATTCATTTAGCCATAGGTTTCTTTACTGATGCAGGATAAATATTATTTGTTACATATAGTTCTAATTGTTTGGAATTAAAATGAACCCTTCACTGGGTCCTGCAGACTCAATTTAAAACAATCCCACCCCACCCCCTACTTGACTCCTCTTGTGCTAGAAATAAATTCATTCGCTAAAAGACTTCTTAACTTGGTTGCAAAAAAAATAAAAATAAAAATAAATAAGCCACCCACATGCCATGGCTGCCTGTGTTCTTTTACCCTGGAATTCTGCCATTACTTAACAGTATGTGCTCAGCTATATTAAATCTTTTACAACCCTCACCCTCATATTATGGAATCAAAAGAAAAAAAAATAGTCCAAAGAAATTCTATCATCTGCCATACTGAGACTTTGAAAACTAAAGAAGGAATGTTAAGTTATGGTCAGAACATTTTTTCTTCTCAAATAGCACCTATGAAAGAAAAAAATAAAAATTAAAATATCACAGAGCTGAGACTTCACAGGCTTAATCCACTTAAGTCTATCAAAAGTAAAATACTATTGCAAGGGATAGCCAGTACAGTAGCTAGTAGCCAAGTCTGTCTATTGAACACATGAAATATAGTTAGTCTGAGTTGCAATGCGCTATAAGTAAAATCTATGCCAGATTTTGAAAACC
>NW_006442487.1:590674-614957 GCF_000325575.1 Pteropus alecto
AAAGAGTGTAACATCTCATTGATAACTTTTATTACAATCATTAATATTGATTGTATGTTGAAATGAGAATATTTTATATATATTGGGTTAAGCATATTAAATTAGTCACCTATTTCTTATTGCTTTCTTTACTGTGGCTACTAGAAATTACGTATATAGCTTGGCTTACATTTTTGTTGAACAGCTCTCTTCTATACCCAAAGTAGTAAGGAAATTTTGGTTTCTTGACTAACACATTTGAATTTCTTGTTTCTTATGTTATGGATGATTAAAAATATAATACCAAAAGCCTGTACTGTTTATGGATGTTAATATTGAATATTAATATGAAATTGCTATTATTAATTGCATGCATAGTAACATTAAGTATGCTTAATCCAGAAACATAAAAGTTAGTTAGGGACTCCAGCTCTCCATAATATCTTTGAAAGGGGATCATGCTTTATGCCACAGAAATGTTGATAACTGCTTAATTGAAAATGATGTTTATGAAAAGTTTGTCTATTAATGATATCTAAACTGCAAAATAATAAATAACTTGTATAACCTAGGTTATATAAACAAAAAAAATGTTAATTAGAGAGTAGATATGTTTTACAAAGGTTATGGGTTTTTTTACAAGAGGAGGACATACTCATTCTATCACCTTGTATTTTATATTTTTCTGCACTCAAAAGTACAAACTTTTTTGTTTGTTTTCTGATTTATGAGAAAAACAACTGAACACATTTCTTTATTTTAGTATATTAAATATGTTTGTGACAGATTTGCACATGATTCATATCTAAGCAAATAGTAATTATTTTCAAATATTTGCTGGACTTTCCCGTTATTATTTAATGTTGGAATTATGACCAAGCCAGCTAAAAAAAATATATTCATTGTATGGCATGTCTACTATTGTTTTGCCCTCCAAGTATGCACTGGAAATGGTGAATAATGATTATGCTGGATGATCAATGAGAGTTAAAGAATGACTTTAGTTTGAATATTTCTTTCTGGCTTAATAAGCAATTTAACTGCATAAATAAGATCTTGATCACTTAGATTCTCTTAAAGTCCCAATAATTTTGAGTGTGAGATTTCCAGTTTGACTACATTTCTTTGAAATTTGAAGTTATCCTAGCTATATTCAGTAGAATTAAATACAGAAATATATATCACTATAACCAAATTTAAAATAAGAGAGTAAGTGGATTTAATACATTCGCAGGGTTATAGAACCATTAGGCTATATAATTCTGAGCAACACATTTTTTTTTCTTTTGGATATTGTTTTCAGTTGTCATAATATTTATAGAAGTTTATTCTCTTTTTGATTAGTAAATTTAAAAATGAGTAGTAACAATTATGTCACTGTTTTAGATTAAGTATTAGATATCTCTCCTTTAAGAATTTTTTTTTTCAATGCTTTGATCCTGTGTCTTGGGAAATCATTAGAAACTTGTATGCATGACTGCTCATTTAGTTAGTCCTTAAATTTTCTAACAATTCTCATTTTAAATAAGTAGGAAATGGGCTATAAGAAGAGAAATTACTTTTGCTTATTACAGTTCCTCAAAATTATGCTCTAAAGCTCAAAGACACTTTCAATTTATTAGCTAGTGTGTGATTGGAGGAGCCAACAGACATCTGGGAAATAGCTTATAGATTTAAATCAGAATGTCAAAGTAGAGAGATAGTAACTGACTAGATTTCCCTAGTGCAAAGTGTGTTTCTTTCTGTGAACTGAATGGAAAGTCCTCCAATAACTTTACTTTATTTTATTTCCACAGTTTTATCAAAATCGAGATTTCTTTCCTTCTACTTCCTCAGGACTATTTACTTTTCTGGCATAACCATCAAACTTAGAGATATTTGTAGTGTCCCACAAAATACTATCATCTTAAAAGTAACACATTCATATATTAGTTTCCTAATAATATTTCTATATTGTTATGCTCAGATACCAGAAGGAAAGAAATTATCTAAATAAAGCAAAACCTAACACAGGTTGTTTTACTTGAGGGAAAAAGAATGTAGAATGAAATAACCCTTGGGATGAGGAAGCATCTCACTTGAACATTTCAGGACAATTGGCTACCATGCAGTGTGCAACAATTCTTTCTGATATTTCAATGTATGTCATAACTAATGTTCATAAGGAGCATAAATCCATTGGTTTTCTGATTTTACACCTTGAATGGAAAATATTTGCAAGGCAATTATAATCAGTGATATAACTATATACATAACATAGATGACACTAACAAGTTCTAATACAGAGAGAATTATGGTATCCATTAAACTGGAAATACGTAATCCTCCTAAATAATTAACAATTTGAATATTATTTATTAATTTGATTTCTTAAAAGCCTAATTTGGGTAGGTTTAAATCATTTTTGCATCATATGGTCATACATATTAACATAGTATTAGTATCATTATATATTTATTTTTATATTTCATGATCTCTTGAACTTAGTGTATGGAGGACATCAAAAAATAAAATGAAAGCCCACATTCCTTTGGGATAACGGGGCCATACTTACCCTAAGTAAATTTTTTTGAAGCCTTTTACTGCTTGTTTAAAAGAGATGCAGCATAAATATGTGGCAGCAGGTAATTTGAAGTTTGGTTAAATTAACTGACAGACTGCTCAGAGCAGGCTTAACATTGTAATGTTATTGCAATAAATCTTTTGCAATTTGCTCCCATCTTCAAGATCAGCATCTCCATTATAATGTTGGTGAAGTCACATAGCTATTTCATTTATTTTTTCTATAGTCTCTATTTTGAACCACATTTTGAAAGAGTGAACTCTGTTCATAAGGAGTTATCATTGCATGGCATTGCTAAGAGTCGCAGATGAAATGTCAACCTTTACCATTGCATACAGAGAATTGAATATTTTCAGTTCTGTTTTAGATACATTGTCCCCTTTTTATTGCGGGCAAGATAAGCTAATGATAATGCAGTTTTTCAGAGTTCTGGATAATGACAATATCTTTAACAACAAGAGCCATATGAGAGGAACTCCTTGCAAAAATGAGTTCTACAAAGTCAGGATTATTTAAGTTTCTACCCTCATCACCAGTGCAGACAGCTTTTACAAACATTAGAAAAATTCCAGTTTTTATATCAATATTCTAACTTTACCTTTAAAAGTAAATATCCTAGACTTTAAAATAATAGGATTAAGGGATACTGACATGAATATTAATAAAAATAAAAATTGGGGAAATAGTTGCATAAATGAGACAGGCACAGGAAAATAGGCCTTCACATTTTTCAAAAGTAAGCATTATTGAGTAATGGAGACAGCCTTGAGACAGACTAGAGAACCTTGAAGTAGGAAATACATAACAAGTTGTTTTAATTGCTAATGCATTTGTATTAAGAGGGCAATCTATGACAATTGTACTATCAATAATTACTGAGACATGGTTAAGGAATAGACAAAGCAACAAGAGATGATATTACCAGACAAATGGAGGTCCGGTAATTGTCTGCAGTATCAAACTCTCATGTATAATGATTTTTAAAGGTTGAGGTTTATGAGAGCAGTTCATTATGTATTTCAAACAAAGCCCTATTTTGCTATTGTTCTTCCATCAACTTGAGTAGTAAGCACTGCAGTTTAAATTGTGCCCAAGGGAACCCATGTCTACCAATTGGTTAACCTTGTGACATTCCACTAAAAAGCACCAGATTCTTTTAAAATATATAATTCATGAACCTCTGATTGTTAGCATTGATCAGCACTTGAATAAATTGAGTTGCTATCATATTAACATAAGTAGCAATGCTTTAGTGAGGTTTTTGCCTTCTCTTTCTTTTCTACAGTCTATCAAGTGTTTTAGGCATTTCTAGTTCTTAAAACAGGAAGTCAGTACAGAAGACTGCCAAGTTATGTATCCAACTACAATGATAGCAGAAGGATGTGGTGAAGTACATCCTTACAACTATTTGCATTTTCATTTAAGCTCCCAGATTAGGCTGCCAGTATAGATTTGTTCTCAGACTTCTTGTCTTCTCTGTTGTCAGATACGTCTATCTTTGCATTTCTCAACTCTATGCATAATTATCCTCAAATCTAGGTACGTTGATATGGTTATAATAATTGCCCAATATGTCATCTGATAAGGAAGTATAATTCATATCCTCCAGGACCTGACGAGGTAATGCACTGAAGATACCAGTCGTTCTCTAAGGAGTACAAATGGAGATAGTAGTGATCTCCATAGATTTAGAGAAATGTGACTATTGCGTGGCAAAGGGATAGGTTTTCAACTTCACACGTTGGAGAGGGAGAAGAAGAATCCATTAGAGAGTGAGCTTTGATGACTAAGGATTATTTCATTGCTTTTCTCTCTCCATTATAATTTGCTCATTTTAAACCAGTTAACTATTTTAGCAAGAAGGAAACATTATTAATTATGATATAATTGTATGTACAGTTTGAAAATATGAGCGAAATCTATTACTATGTCAACGTGAGTTGGACCATATTTGAATAGAACAAGGGGATTCCATAGTGATAGTAAGAATCTCCCCAGTGAAACTACCCTTATTCTTGGACCAGGGTTTTCCTGATGAGAGCTGAATAGGCACAAATATTTTATATGATTTCATACTTAATTACTGTTCCTTCTAGAGACTCATCCATGTGTATACAACCTTTCTATTACAAATTCTTCAAGACTATAGTTGTGTGATAAGCAGTAGCCTTGGAAAATTAGTTGTAGATTTGCCACCAAGAATGATATCTAGTGAAGCAACAAGGAGGCATAAACATCCTCAGATTCATCAGAGAAAGTAACTCATTTTCCCAGTGTATCAACATTTGTAGGACAAATATATAGTGATATGCAAGAATTTAACTCTCCAATTTCTTTAAAAGGTCATTTTAGTCCAACACATTAAAATGTCCACATTCCTCATTTAGCTAGGTTCTTACTTGGTAAATAATTTAATACATATTTGCTAAAACTCATGACTTCATTTTTGTTCTAAATCTGCTTTGATTAAATGTAAATTATATATCAATTTTTATTCATAAAGCTTTATTCCTTTCCACTTATTTACATTTCGTTATTCAAAAATATTCATCATAGTTGGTTAACATTTCACATACATTGGCTTAAAGAACTGAAAAAATGGACAATAACATTTTATCAAACCTTTCCTTTGAAAAATATTTGAAGTATATATATAAAATAGAGATAAGTTTAATCATCATTATTAAATATATCTTTTGTTAAAAAATCCTTTGATGCCCCATGATATGCATGTGTTATTCAATTTAATTGCATATGTATAACTTTGAAGATATCTAGCTACATTTGAGTAATAGCTCACTTTTTTTTTTCTTCTTAAAGGAATATATAAAAGAGTGGGGTGTGGAAATATGTCATTTTCTTCCTCATTTTATACTCTAGGACAATTTGAGACTCTTGTGCTAACTTCCAACTCTTCTATCATCTCCATTACTAGGCTGTCTGCCAAATGGATGATCATACATTTCAATTCTCCTAGCCCTTAGTAATTCAGCATTGAGAACAGTTTGATTTTGCCAAAAGGATTTACCAGGACAATACTGTTGTGCTTTCATGAATACTTCCTGGCTTTAAAAAGAAAGAAAAGATTAATGTTTTTTAAAATATGCTTGGAGAGTGTTTTGAAGTAAATATCATAGTAATTTCAAAAATCAAGAGATTAAAAATCTTAAAATGCTCCTTCGATTTGGTTGCTTACAATGCTGCCCCACACACGCTGTCAAGACTTAAATGCATTAAAGATACAATATGCAAAAGGAAAGACTTTTCATTGCAGTACACATGGTAACATTTTCAGATCACTTAATGAATATATAGTAACAATTAAATTTTGTGGAGATTTCATTCTAATGAAAAGACAAGATCAAATCCTAAATCTGTACTTCAATGTTACTCTGTTGGTATCTTTTAATCCACCACCCGCAATGGCATTTTCACCACAGAAATACTTACCTCGGTTGTCATTAGTGTTTTGATAAAAGCTAATGCATTTGTTCTCTTGATACCCACTATTTTTCAGGTTTTTTCTGCATTTTACATTGTCTCTTTGCCTACTTTTTTCTTCTATGGTTACTTTTATGAAAGGTTATACTATATATTCTCAAATTTCTATTCCTAATACAATGATTGTTTTTATTCTCCAATAATAGTTTGTTTCAGAACATCGTAGGTTGTTGTTTAGAAACATATACCCTCAAATAAGTTATGTCTTTTAATTATATTTAATAAAATAAAAAGATTTTATTCTTTCATTAATAAGGCACATCCCAAAGGATAAAATTTGCATTTTACTCTCACTAATTTTTGTGAAATTTCTCATCTAGAAGTAATCTCTTTTTCATGTAGTAATCTCTATAGTCCTAAACTAGGTCCAATTAGAATTTAAAACAATGAGATATCCTAATCGAGTGATTACTTGGCAGTTCCTCATATGTAAATTTTTTTAAAAAATGCCATTTAAACTTTGTGCCCTATACAATAGTAATGACTTCACGCTTTTAATGATTAAATTTGTGCACATTTTGAAATTGCTTGTGGATATCGACAAGCCAGAAATCTTTATATTGGGAATTTTTTCCTTTTCCTGGAAAATCTCTGAAATGTTCTTCAAATGGCAGAATTGCTTTTTGCTATTCAATTTCCTGGACAAAGAGGATTATTGCATGCTTTTATGCTGACTATTGCGGCTATTTCTTTTCCAGAAAAAAAATTTAGGCGTTCCACATTTCTTGCAAATTCTTGAAAGCATTGTTACAATAAAGATTATAAAATTTCACATAATAGAATTCATTACCAACATACATTACCACAGAGAGCATCAAGGAGAAGATATTTTCCTTATACATATTTTAAAACAACAATAAGATAGAATTGAAATGTTATTCAACATATTTTGTAATAAAAATCACCTGCTGGAAAATCAATCTTCATTCAAATTTAAAATAATCAAAGGAACATCACCTCACTCATAGACTGAAGAAGTGGAGATCCGTTCTGAATGATACATATGAAGGTTCTTTTCATCGTTAAGAGCTAATATGCAAGGTACTTTGAACACATGGAACATTACATTCACTTGCTCTCACAAAGACCATGTGAAAGGACTGAATGAGTAGCCAAGCTTACACATAGTCTAGAAGGACCAGAGTGTGTGTGGTTTGGATGAATATCTGGGAGAAGTTGGAATTAATGTAAGAACTGAACTTGATAGATCTGCCAAACACAAGTCAATCACTATTAGATAGAGATGTCCATCTTGTGATAATATTTTGATTAATAAAAAAGTGTAAAATATTGATAATGTCACTTCCACCTTTCTGTAATTTTATTTATTTCTTCTTCTAGATTAGAAAGCAAAATTTAAAAAATCCTCGGGGAAAAAAGATGGAAATGCATCTTACTGCACCATTCTCCCAACACCTTTTTTTTTCTTTTTTATTTCATTTAAACCTTTACATTTCTAATGATGGTGTACATTCAGGTGAAAATTTCATTATTTAGCAGAACTGATACTCGGTTAATATATAAAGCTACAGATTATGATTAGATAGCTAAAAATTATTTAAGCAAAACCACAGAATTTCAAGGCATGAATCTTCATTTTATTTGTGTATGTGCCCTCTCTCTCTACTATATATAAATAGATATTTATTCATATATAAAGTATATTTATACACATATAATTATCCATATATAGTACATATATTATATACTTAATTAAATCAGCCCTAAACCAGAGCTGTTTAAGAAAATATGTAATAGATGATGTCCCATTGAGCCTAATGATTTACTTTTTTTTTCTTACACCAGTATTTTTATACCTACACTAATCAAAGTGATAAAAACTGTATTTTGCTCTGTGAGGTTATATGATCAGAACTTGAGCACAAGAGCAAATTTAAGTGGATTTAGATTCAATGCCAATAAGTAAGTACTCAGTAAATATATTCCTAAAATAGAGCACATAGAACTAATAAGATAAATGATCAAGATACCATACATCTTCATTTCTATTTTGTTTTCATTAAATATTATAAACTCTTAAATAAATATGTAGTTGGCCATTTAAACCAAAAGGCTAAACTAAAACATCATTTTGAATTGGCTCGTCCTGTTTTTCTTCCCTTGGACTAGAATTTCATTTGTGATTAAAGAACAGGCATGAATCTGGAAATGTTCTCAGGACTGCCAGAAATCAACTGAGCTAGCTGTATACTTGGCCAGTGAAGCTCCAAATGCCCTCTTTTATTTAATAATTGCAAATATATGTGGATCATGTGTTCCTGAAAAGCGTAATGCCATGCTATATTGGCTATATCAAGCAAATTACTACCTTGTAATTCATATCTATTTTTCACAAACATTTCTAAAACTTATCTTCTATCCTAATTATTTTTGCTGTTGTTCCTGGCTTCCTTCATCATTTCTCTGTTAGATTTTTTTCATCCACAACTTGGCTCAATAAGTGCTTTGTGTTGTTATTAATTTCATGTGTACAGCCATTTAGAAACTTTTACTGAAAGTATGTATTTGTTTGGAAACGAATCCAATTAAGAAATATAAATGACATTTCTGTCCAGCTTGGCAGAAACTGTGAGAGAGAAATTATTGCCAAACATTTATTGTTGTGTCTTTTCAGTACACTCCTTTAAAATTTCATGGCAGTAAATGCCAAAGAACCTCATATATCAAACTTATAGCAAGCTGTGAGCCAGGTGTCTTCAATTGCAGGTCATATGTTGAGTGATATTAATCATTTTAATCTTTTGAATAAAATTCCCCCAAATTAAGTAACCTTAACCTCAATGAAACTGTGGTTGCTAAGAAGTTCTTCATTCTCCCATTCCTGAATTCTGTTACATCTTTTTCCTGGAGTAATTATAGGGAAACAAAAAGGCACAGTTTCGGTCCATAGAAAGAAAGCAAAAAGCATTTTGAGTAAATTTAGACCATTAGCACCTTGAGAGCAAAGGCCAGAGCCACACTTTTATACAAAACTCAAGTATTTAGCCATTGCTATGTATCTTGCTGTCACTTAGTGAAAATCTGTTTATTTTTATATGCCAAAAAATTATCCAGGGATTTGTACTACTTTTGATAGTCATTATCAAAACTAATTGCAATGTGCAATATATATGATGTTTAGGTAAAAAGAGTGGATCTTGCTATAATTTCTCAGAAAATCAACTCCAAGTTACAAGTAGCCAAGGGAAATGATGGCTGAACTTAATAGATTAATTCAAATTCTGGTTAAAGCAGATATGTTTTAAAAAAATTTCTACCATATTGACAGGACTGCCATTTACAGCATTTACTAGAATGTATATTCTGTACACTTTTACTTTTTTTTCAGGTGTTCAATTTTTTAATTACATTTTTGGGGGTTTGAGTAGGTAATGTATTGAAATGGTTCAAAAATCAAAACCAAGTGACAAGACACATCTAGAGGCCTTGCTTCGCCAATCCTTGTCTATCCGACTTATCGTTCCCTCTATAGGTATTTTCACTAGTTTCTCATGTATGTTTCCAGTGTTACTTTATGTAGATATAAGTCAATATTCATAGGATGTGCCCATATACCCTAATTGTGATATATGTGCATATTTAAATTTTATCAAATTTATTGTGATGACATTAGTTAATAAAATTACATAAGTTTCAAGTGTACAATTCTCTAATACATCATCAGTATATTGCACTGTGTGCTCACCACCCAAAGTCAAATCTCCTTCTATCACCGTATATTTGACCCCCTTTGCTACCATCCCCCACCATCCCCTTTTCCTCTCGTAACCACTAAACTGTTGTCTGTGTCTATGAGTTTTTGTTTGTTTGTCTGTCTTGTTTGTTCTTTCAGTATTACTTCACCAATCCCTGTCTAGCCTACTTATCCTTGCCTCTATAGGTAATCACTTTCACTATTTTTATGTATGCTTTCAGAGTTTTTTATGTAGATATAAACAAATATTTATAGGATATACCCTAGTTGACATAAACAGTCCCCTGTAGATGAATAGTGGGAGTTATCTACAATTTAAAAATGGTAGACAGTGCTATAATGAATAACATTGCACAGATATCATTCATATATATTTCTAGAAGTATGATTGTTGGATCAAATGCATTTTAGAATTAATTTATCTAGTTCTAGAAAAATGTTATTGTTATTTTAAGGATGTCAACGCCGAGCTGATTGAGAAGGGACGGTTTCGGTGGTGAAATGCCCTATTGGAAGAATGCACGAGGGGCCTACATGAGAATGAAACAGCAGTCACCAACTTTATTATGCGGAGGGCAGTTCTATTGCTGGGAGAGCACTTCTGCTTCTGCTTTTTTTCTGCTCCCCTTTCTTGTGCTTCCCTTCTGCTCTCTAAGGGACTGCATAGCTCCACATATATCAGAATACAATAGTGGCATTCAGCCACACATGCTTGATACGATAAGCTGAATTATGTTTACATATTTTAGGTGCAGGCGCCCTACTACAATAATGTAACATTCTAAATCCAGAATCCTATTCCTAACCACAAGCCTGGATCCCAGCCAGACTTGGGACCAGCCAGGCTTGGGACCCACAAAGGATTACATCAAATTTAATATTAACTTAGGAAAAATCATTAGCTTTATGATGTTGCGTCTTCCTATCAAAGATTACAGCATGTCTTTTTCTTTGTTCCAGTTTACGTTTGTGTCCTGAAGTATTTTAAAGTTTTTTTCTTATGACTGTTGCACAATTAGTTACATTTATTTCTAGGTATTTTATCTCTTCTATTGTTGCTATTGTAGATGTCCTTGCCGTCTTAGCAAAGTAATTTCTGCAAATGTAAGAAATGTGAGGCTATTGAGCAAAATTAGAAATACTACACAATTTATTTTTATAAATATATGCTAATCCAAGTGCTTTATTTTTATTAATATTTAATGAACAATTATTTCTTTTACTAAGTTTATGCTACTATAGTAAAGGACTGAGCATTCCTTAAATACTTGCTGATTTAATATATTATCATAAAATATTTCAAATTGGATAAAATAAAACAATTTTTATCATTTAGCAATTTATCTCTTTTAAAAAATTCAAATATTAAATTAACTCTATAGTTAACAAGATATCACTTACATTTTATAATTTGTTCACTGGGATTTGTTGTGTGACACCCTTTGATGTAAATGGGATCCATTGCTTAAATCTTCATGAGCAGCTTGGAAATTTAACATGTCTGTGAGGCAGAAATTTCATAACTGCTGCATTTTTTATAGGTTTTTTTTAAATTTGTTTATTATATATAAGTAATATTAAGCATTTTTTATCTTTAAAGCACTGTTAACTCATGAAATATAACACCTTTATAAGAGAAATAAGTAATTTATCTTCATTTTAGCAGAAGGACAGTAAAATAATGAGGCCAAGTGAATCAATATTGAAAAAAAAAGGTAGCTATTTGAACTGAACTGTTGTTGGATGCAGGCATAGACCAAGTCAGAAGTAAAAGCTTGAAGCAGAAAATTAGTTCAAGAACCTTGCAGTATGTAGCAGTGCAAGCTCTCAGCTACCTAACCCGCAAGCTGGCTTTGATACCCTTGTATCTGCTGTACTTGTCACTTTATTTCTTTCCTAGCTCTTGCTGTAGAATAACTCAAACCCTCTCCAGTTATTTGAGTGGATACTGAAAAATTTAAGAATGTTTCAAAAAAGAATGTCATTTTATATTATAAACCACAATTTTAACTTTATTTTATTTGTTCATAACAAAACTTTTTCCACAAAAAAACTGGAAGCAGGAGTATTCTTAATAATATAGCATTTTTAGGAGAAGGGAGAGGATGGTAGCCTAACTGATATAAAGGCAAAGCTCAATTAAGGTATGAAATAACTGAAGTATAATATTTAACTAGATAGATAGAATTTTATATTAATAGATTTTAAAAGTGTAACTTCCTTGAGCTAATAATCATGATAATATGCATAGAAAATCACTAGTCAAATTAATTTATCAGTGTTATTTGATAGCAAAATGTCTCTGTATAAGCAATATGAACTGATGAAAAAAATATATAATTCTGATATTAGAAAACAGAGTTCTTTGACAATTCTAGTGAGTAAAAAGTACTTAATAATGAGAGAGTCCTGGATGTCACTTACTTTGTAAGCATCTGTAGTCCAAGATTTGTCTCTGAAGATATCTCAGTTAAAAATATAGATTTTTTTTCACAATGTCTACATCAATATCAAAGGAAATATATGACATAATTAAGTTCACTAGTTTATTCCTCTTTTTTTCATTAACGTCCTTCAGTGGCAATAGACAGACAAGTGTACTCAGCCACCTTGAATCTGTGATTCACTTAGAAGAATTTAACACTGTGCTAAGAAAATAAATAAAAGGGATTCGATATTTCCAGCTCTGACTGCCTTGGAAAGACACTGTACTTTAAGTCAGGATGCATTAATTTGAATATTAAGATGAGTTCTGAAAAAAATCTTAGCAGAGGCTTAGAAAAATACAAAAGACTATCATCCTGAAGTTAGTTTTCCGCTGCATTGAATTTTATCTTCCATACTTCAATATGATAAAAAACTTCTTAAGTTTATCAATATAGATTAGTGTTTCACCATTATGTTATGAATATAATGCAATGTTCTGTTTCTCATTGTGACCTTTACCACAAAAAAATGTTTTTTATAGAAAATTTTTTATAGCAGAAAGTATAGTAGGAAATACTTTTAAAATAGAAATCCAATAGTGTATTTGTAAACATAACCTCTATCCTTTGAACTACTAAGTATTAACCTTGCTATAAAATATGTTTTTCCTTCAGGTTTTGAATAAGCTATAAGAAGTAGAGATATTGAATTAAAATGCAAAGGTAATTATGGTCAATTATCTAAGATTAATCTAAAATGTGTATCTCTAAGCATTAAATAATACTATAAAATGTTTTATCATCAAGAGTTTTATAGTATTATAAAGTTATTCTTTGAAGGTACATTTATTGAAGAAGACACTGTATAATGCAGCTATTGGCCAGTGGAACTACAATTATTCTTACCAGTTAATCTTTTCTTAAAGTTACTTCATAATTGAAATAGGTATTTTTAATAGATTGATTTGTCCCTAAATATAAATCACTCATATGTTTAAAAAGATTTTAATTTTGAACTTATACTTGAAAGCTTGTGGATAAAAAAATTAGAAGTTCCAGTTTACTGAAAATGAAGAGAATTTTCCATGTAGCTTAAGTGATTCAGTTAGAATAAAAATATTAAGATCTTTCAGAGAAAGAGAAAAATAAAGTCCTAGATTAAGGATTCACAGTAAGAATGTCAGTATATACACTAAATATCTAAAAAATCAAAGAGAAAATTTTGAATTTCAGATGATATCATATTCCCGACAGCTCCAAATATCCCTGTCAGGCTCTACCTTGTTTTCTTAGTGGGAACAGGGCATCTAGATAAACATTTTTAAGTCAGGTTAGCCTGTAAATCCAGTCAACATCTGGGGTATTCTGGGACTTTGGTAGCTCTACAAATTGCAAATATTTTCACCTGGAGAAAGTGTCTAAATTCTTAGGCTTCTTGGAAAAAGAAAGGTTATTATGAATGATTTAGTTTAATTTGCACCTGTGATATTTTATTACCAGTATTCTTTCTATAAATTTAAGGGATATAAAAGTAATCTCTATTTTACCCTTAAACTTTCTGAACTGGATTTGAATCACTTATGAATATTTTTTAAAAAAAATCTCTCCCTGCTTTAACTAGACAGCATGTCTTTTCCCAAGATACCTGAGTATTTAGAATAACAATAATAAAAAATATATCTACTTAGAAATTTCATATCTTACCTTAGTATTTCTGGCTATTGATAAGAAACAAATCTTCATGAACATGTAGTTGTCCCTCTATTTGAAACTCTACTCAAATGAGCTCTATCTACTAGTCTGAAAACAAAAATATAAAACCTCTTGATGAAAGTAAATTTCCAAATTATAATCAATATTCACATATTTATTTTTTTAATTGAAGAAATGATTTTAATTTTTTCCCTGTTTACCTCCCCCCTCCCCTTCTCAGTTTCCTCTACTCTCTGGTAACCGCTGGTCTACTGTCCATGTCCACGAGTTTCTGTTTGTTTGTCCTGTTCATTTGTTGCTTTTAGGTTTATATCCCATGTATAAGTGATATCATGTGATTTTCGACATTTTCTGTCTGGCTTATTTTGCTTAGCATGATTATCTCAAGGTCCATCCATGTCGCAAATGGCAGTATTTCATCTCTTCTTATTTCCGAGTAATATTCCATTGTATATATGTACCACAGCTTCTTTACCCAATCATCTATTGTAAGACACTTTGGTTGCTTCCATGTCCTGGCCACTGTGAATAATGCTGCTATGAACATTGATGTGCAGGACCCTGACTATTTGGAGATCCTCTTTCTTCTCCTCTGACCCAAATGCATTTCAGGTCTCGCTAAGACAGAGGAAGATGGCCTCTCTAGGGGCCATAATTCGGATACAGCCTCAGTCCAGTCAGCCTCTGTGGTAGCTCTTATGCGCAGATCCCATGCTCAGACATGCTGGTGTGCAGTTTGGGTGTTTTTTGTTGAGTTATAGATATTCAACTTATTGTTGTTTCAAGGGCAGAGATCTGGAGATGTCTCTCCACCATGTTTCTCCAAACCCAAGAGATATATATTTAATTTAAGGGAGCATGTAAAGAGGAAAATGCATAAGAAAGAAAGAAAAATAATTATCATTAGATATTTATTCAATATTCTTTACTCATAGAATCACTAAGTTGAAAGAACCCTAGAATATGTAGCCCAATGTCATCATTTTACAAAAGGAAAAATTGAAATCTTGAAAGATAAAATGTTTTTTCCAAATCATACTTAATGACAGAACTGGGGTTAAAATTCACCTTGCAAACCCCTCTAAATGCTTATTTCACTAAACTGTACCAATTATCACTCAATCAAACATTGTTGAGAATTAAAAAAAAAAGGTATAAACTATAATTCTTGCTCTGATGGAGCTTATAATTTAGCAGCAAAAATATATACAAAATGAAAACTGCACATGATCAGGACAGGTAAGAGATGTGCTATTTGTCCAGAAGAAATATGGACAAATACCATGGCGGGCTTGTAGGGGTAGGAGAGCTTTGACAAACATAATATCTGAGAGTAGGGTGAGATTGTAGTAGGAAAAATTATAGTTATTATAGTGTCATATTGTTTTAAAATTCTTAAATAAATTATTTTCTAAAAATGTTTAAGAAATGTTTGCTATTTTGTTTTTGTTCCCAATGCAAAATGCAAATTAGTTAAAATACTAATGATTTTGATCATATAATTGATAATTACCATTGTTTGTATGGATAATCTGATTAACCATGTTCATTTTTCATCTAAGGAGATTTATTATAATGTTTTCAAATGCCTTTTATATATCATCATTTTCATTTCTAGTTTTTAAAAAAATATTTTCCTCTCTTTTTCATTCATTCTACCATGATTCAGGGGATTTAATCCACTATTACTAAGCTTCTAATAATGAATTAAGAAAATCTTTGCTATTAATATGTTCAGCCATTTTTATTCCTATTTTTTTTCTTAAATCAGGGCATCTGAGTTCCAATGATAATTATTTAAATTTATCATTTGAAGATTACTGGAAGAATTAATTTGTTTCAGTGGAAATTATTTAACTTTAAATAAGACAATGATTTATATTTTCTGTTTTTGGTCCAAGGAATTAACAACAAAGATAAATTGTTTTTATCTGAAACACTTATTTTATTGCTCAATTTTTCTAGACAAGAACCTGTAATGACACTTAAGCTTAAATATTTTTAAACTACTTGCACATCTTATGTGTTTGAGGAAGGTCAGTGAGCATATGTGGGTTACTTACAGGGGAGGTACTATTTCTATGTCAACCACAATAGCTACATTTTTATCTATTTTCTCTATTGTGGCTTTGGTTCTGTTAAATTTCCATTAAAAAGTGAGATCTTTTACAAAGTTTATGCTTCTCAAATTTTTGAAAATCACTTGCTTAATGGACAAAAATCAAAGTTATTCAAATTTCTCCACATCTTCACTTTATTTTATTTTTTGTTTCTTCTTCCTCTAAGCACTTTGTCTTATGCAAGCTTAATTCCTAAACATCTAAACATACCCTGTGGTTTTCTTGCTGTCTCTGCCTTTGCATAGATAGACTTGCAAGCTCCATCTTGCAAGCTCTCATTTACTACTCTCCACTCCCTACACTCCTATCAAAATGTCATCTGTCCTTTCAAGGTTTGATTTAAGTTAAAATTCTTCCATGAAGTTTTCTAAATATTAACACCTGGAAGAAACTTCTCTATTCATTGAACTCCAGTACCATTTATCACTCCTTCTTATCAATACTTTGTATTGTAGTTATCTATGTTGATTAGATTAAAATTTTCTTATGTAGACAATATGTATTGAATGAAGGAAAAATAAATGAATTATTCATAGATCACAAGTTTTGCAAGAGTAATAAAGTTTGATTTTTCTTCAAGTTTTAAGCACTAAAAAAAACAATAAGGAAAAGTATGTGTTTAACAAAAAGGAGAGGTTTCTATAACTCTATCATGTAATGTTATAACTCTAGGAGTCTGTAATGATCCTGTAGTCTCAGATTCAGAGTTTCTCTGAGGAATAGTTGCCTAGAATTTAAAATTAGAAATTCATTACTCTGCAGCACTATATTTTGTAAGAACTGTTGATGTATGATTTACTAAGCCCTTCAAAACTTTGCTTTCTAACACAAAATGGTATACACCCTTCCCTCGATTTATGCAGATTACCATTCCACGTCTTTTTTTTTTTTTACACGGAAGAAAACCATGTAAAGAGTTCACCAGTAAGAAAAAATACTAAAGAAATACAGCAGTATAAGTCATAAAAATATTTCACATATTTGCACAAAAAAAAATGCTAATGAAAACCTAGAAAAAAATAAATTTTATTTGCTGGTGGTGTCTGTACTGTAATGTAAATCAATCAACCTTCTCATTTTGAATTGACTCAAAGTCACTAACTTCATCTCTCAAAATATTTGGAAGTACTACTTCAGTTTCATTATTTATGTTTATGTTTTTAGATGATCTTTTTCCAAACTCATCTTTTGATAAGTTTTATGAACTCTTCGATATTCTCTGCAACATTTTTAAAAATCTTTTTGAAATTTTAAGGCTCATTGGATGTTTGGATCAATATCTAGAACTGCAGTTTCCAGTTCTGTGACCAGTTGAGCATTGTAAATACTTTCTGCAGTGAATGAAACTGGTCCAAGGTCACTGCTGTATTCATTGTCAGGTTGGGCTTCAGATATTAAGTGAATTAATTCATTATCACCTAATTCATGATCAACCAGTAATTCATTAATATCATCTACATTCAAATTGTCAGAGCCTTCTTCTTGAAATTTATTTAATAAATTAATAATGACAGTTAATCCCTCTCCAATTGTCACAATCATATTCCCAGGTACAACCACTTCTGGCATTATTTCTTTCCAGTAAGCATTTAGAGTTGATGGCTTTATATCACTCAAAGCTAAAGAAATATTCTTGATACAACATAAAACTGTGGATTTATTCCAGGCTTTTTTTTAACTGTAAGTGATTCATTATCTTCAAGTTCATTAAAAATATCATTAAAATTCTGCTTAATATAATTAATCTTAAAGGTGGAAATAATGCCTTGATCTAAAGGTTGGATCGAGGAAGTTGTATTTGGTGTCAAATATACAACTTTTATGTTGGATGTTCTGAATTGTGTGGATGACTATGTGCATTATCTAAAAGTAAAAGAATTTTAAAACGAAAGCATTTTTCTTTCGTATAATTTTCAGCTTCTACAGTAAAACATTTGTAAAACCAATTCTGAAAAACATCAGTAGTCACCCATGCTTTTTTATTTGCCATCCAATGAATGGGAAATTATTAATAACTGTGTTAGTATTAACTCTTTGTACGTTGCTGAGTTAAGCTATTGTTTTTTATAAAGAGTAATGGCCAAAAACAGAAACGAAAAGGAAAGCACCACATAAAAGGAGACAGCATAAATGGAAACTGTGAATAAAAAGTCCACGTAAACTAGTGGAATATTTACTACATATAAAAAAAAAATACTCATGTAAAAAAATACGACGTAAATTGAGGGATGGGTGTACTTGAAATATATTTTAATTTTTTCTTGATAATTTTCTCAAAACAAGAATTAACCTATTAAGACATAGGTCTTGTATTCACGTATCATCTTGAGACTATGTTCTTCTTATAGCCTGTAGCATGTTATTTCATTGAAAATTAATTTTTAGTATTAAAATTGACTCATGATAACATCTATGTTAAATCACAGCCTTTTCTATCATATTTTTGGACAATCAGACCTATTCCAACTTTAACAGCAATGGTGGCCAAAGCAAATATTAATACATTGGCATTAATGAAGTTGTAGACAGGTGTAGAAAGTTACAAGAAAAAGAAATTCTTTAAAAAACTATTCTGGCTGTTTTCTTCTTTTGGCAAATATATTTTATAATTAAAATATCAGTTTTAGAGGGCCAGTGTTATATAGTAAATACAATCTATCCTGAATATTATTATGAATCTGGGTAGGAATTAGCTGTGTGGATTTAAGAAAGTCTCTTCGCCCATAGGTATCTGAATTTGTTGCCTCTGTAGGATAATGGTTTGGAACTTACAGATTTCTAAGGTTTCCTCTAGTTTGATCCTTTTATGTCTTTGGACTCGTGCAAGATAGGAAAGTCCCCCCCAAAGTAATATATTTCCAAAAATATCCTCCAGAAAAACAAATACAAAAGAATTTGTGTATACTTGTGGAAGTTCTTCAAATTTCAATATCTTACTCCTTTATGTAATGCATGGGAAAAGCGATTGATCAACTTTTTGTTAAATAAAGAAAATAAAAGTAATTTTAAATCCAGAGGTTGATTTATGGGGCAGTAGAAATTCTTCCATGCATGAAACAGAAGAAAAAAAAATGCCTCAGAAGTGCATTTTAAGAGAGCTATATACAAATTCACAGGAAAGATTCAACATCTCTAGTAACCCCTGGGTCTCTTCAGTGTAGCGCTCTAATTTATACATCAAAGTGAGAACAAACATGCTGAAACATAAGGCCTGGAGAAACAACTCAATGTTTCTATCAAAATGTAGTTCTGCAGTTACCCAGTCCATGAAATGCTCATTAACAAGCTGAGGCAATATGCACTGAGTATACAGGTTCACCTTTGCATATTAATGAGCAATGTGTAATAACATTTATGGCTCTTGTTGTTCCACACGCAGGGAACATTGAGATTAGAGCTGAGCTATATAAATGTCAAATGGATTTATGGTCATGCATACTGCTGTTTTAAAACAGTAGTCTCTTAACTGCCACAAATGACCTATTTAGATGCAGGTACTTGGCACCTACCCTATTTCTTGAGCCACAAATTACTTTTGCTATAGATTTCCAACCTACCACACAGATCTACCACCGACAGCTTTATGAAGCTAAATACCCTTCAGAAACAATGAAATTTTGGTTTTCCTGCCACAGTAATGTACATTATCCTAATGTTTCATAAAAAAAAAAAATCTTTCATTTAAAGGGGGCAAACCAAAATGTCAGAAAAAATGCATCTAACATTTTTTAGATGTAACTAAACAAGACTTAATGCTGGAATTAAAATATGGTTTTCTGCTTTACTAGCAGCATGAGATCTCTTCAATATAAAAACTCTAAGCCCACAAGAAAGGAAGAGGATAAAATATACACATTTATTCATTCATTTCTAATATTTTTAAAGATTTTAAAATAAAAAAAAAAACAAATATCAACATCTTAGCTCCTGTCTTCTCCATTTCTAAGAAGTCTTGCCTGACCAGCCCACCCTCAGAGCCCTCCTTCACATGTGTGTTAGACTATGAATTAAACATACATCTTTAAAAATTAATAGTTCTATATTGTTTTCTTTCAAATTTGTCACATTTCAAAATTTATTGCATTTTTTGTATACAAACGAGGTTTGCATATTTTTTGGTTTGGTTGTAATGCAATATTAAGAAAATCTGATAAATTATCTTTAAAAATCCAAGTGATATGGTAGAACCAGACCTCATAAGCAGCAAATTACCTATATGGCATAACTTTTTAGAGTACAGTTTGGGTGTAGATATTCCACATTAAACCAAAAATACATAATTATAATAGGAAATTAGGAAAATGGAAATGGAATTGTAGAAGGCTCAAAGAAATTCAATAACTTCATTAAACTAAGTTAACGAATCAAGTAGAGCTCATCGTTATCCATTATTACTTCCCTTATTTCATTATTTCTATTATTTTCAAATAAATTTCTTTATAGAATATATGCATTTAAGCCAGGTTCAATAGCTAGCACATTGATTAGCAAATTGTGTGTGCTCTTAAAAGCATGTCCAATACCTGAGATATATTTATGCATTTTCACTTTATATTTTATACATTTCTTTATCTGTGAGATAAAGAAATAGGTAGAATTTTATTTTTGGTGAAATAATTTTAGATTCTAATAGCCAAATTCATATATTTATGCATTTTCACTTTATATTTTATACATTTCTTTATCTGTGAGATAAAGAAATGTATAAAATATAACACATTTTTATTTTTATTTTTTTGTGAAATCTAGACACTTTTACACAATAGTATTTTTGTCTTATACTTTCTGAGAGAAAGAATAGCTTTGTGTTCTAGACTGTCAGGTGTATTAACATGATATGTTGTAACTGCTTCAAAACACACCGTTAGAGTAGAGTAAGGTGAAAAGGGGCAGGAAGGGTATAATACAATAGTTTTCAAATAATACAAAGTTATTGCTATGCTATATACATATATACTATAAAGTAAAGATAATGACTTGTACAATGGAAACATTTTCTTACTTTTCTAAGATGTTTAGATAAAGGAAAAATAAGTATAGTTAAAATGAAGATTAAGAATAGGTAGAATTTTATTTTTGGTGAAATAATTTTAGATTCTAATAGCCAAATTCATATTTTACCCTTTGATTTTAAGCCTTATATTTTTACAGTGACGTTATAGTGAAACAATGATGGATTTAAGACCCATGAATGAAGGCAGGCCACATGTAGTTGGAAAGTAATGTCTTGTTGCATAAAACAACTTGCTTTCACCAAGTGACATGACTATGATAGGTGAAAATAAAATGTATTCAAAGATGATTTTGTCTTCTCAGGTATAAATGTTTTAGCCAAACAAAATGTATAACAATGGTTCTCTATAAATGTTATCTGTAGTGTGTGCACACTGGATCGTAACTCCTTTTCATCATGTTTTCTTTATTTATATTTTTAAAAGTATTTAGAGATCTGTTACATATTTGTGTATTTTTTGTTCTAGTCAATGATTAAAATTTCTGACTATATTTCTTTTTTCTAGATAGTATGAGCATACAGCATTGATCAATAAGCGAGATTATCTAATTTTTATGCTAATGAATTTTTATAAGTTATACATTCTTTTTATAATTTTTATTTTTATTCTATACTTTACAACTCCATGACTATTTTATAACTACCAATTTGTACTTCCTAATCCCTTCCCCCTTTTTTACCGATCCCCAAACCCCCTTCCCATCTGGTACCCCTCAAAATGTTCTTGTATCTATGAGTTAGTTTCTTTTTTGTTGGTGTTGTTGTTTAGATTACACATGTACATGAAATCATATGGCATTTGTCTTTATATGACTTACTCGACTCAGCACAATGCCCTCTGGGTCCATCATGAAATATTTTTTTCCATCTTGTTACTTTCCATCTGTGTGTGTCTTTTAATCCAAAGTGAGTCTATTGTACGTGGCATATGTAAGGGTTTTGTTTTCTTATCCATTCAGCCACCCTATCTTTTGATTGGAGCATTTCATTGTTTTTCATTTGAAGTACTCGATAGATATGTAGTCATTGCCATTCTTTATTTAGACTTTTGATACATATTTTTTTCTTCTTCTTAAAGAAATCCCTCCAACATTTCCTATAATACTGGCTCAATGGCAAGGAACTCCTTTAGCTCTTTCTTGTCTGGGAAACTCTTTATCTGTCTTTGATTCTAAATAATAGCTTTTCTGAGTAGAGTAATCTTGGTTGTAAATCTTTGCTTCTGATCACTTTGAATGTTTTGTGCCAATCTCTTCTGGCCTGCAAAGTTTCTTTTGAGAAAGCAGCTGACAGTCTTATGGGAGCTCCTTGGTAAGTAACTAATTGCTTTCCTCTTGCTGTTTTTAAGATTCTCTCTTTGTCTTTAAACTTTGGCATTTTAATTACAATGTGTCTTGGTGTAGGCCTCTTTGAGTTCATCTTGTTTGAGACTCTCTGCTCTTCCTGGGCTTATATGTCTATTTTCTTTGCCAGATTAGGGAAGTTTTTCATCATTATTTCTTCAAACAGGTTTTTAATTTCTCACTCTCTCTCTTCTTCTGGCACTCCTATTACGCAAAAGTTGTTACGCTTGATGTTGTCCCATCAGGTCCTTAAACTATCTTTATTTTGGGGAGTTCTTTCTTCTTGTTGCTGTTCTGATTTGGTGTCCTCCACTACGCCATCCTCTAAATCACTGATTCAATCCTCCACTTCATGCACTCTTCATCTCAGATAGTGTATTCTTCATTTCTGACTGGTTCCCTTCTATGTTTTCAATCTCCATTTTTATATTTTCTATCTCTGTTAAAATTCTCTCTGAGTTCATCTTCTCTTCCCCTAAGTTCATTGAGCATCCTTATAATCAGTGTTTTAAACTCTGCATCTGGTAGAATGCTCATCTCCACTTTGCTGAGTTCTTTTTCTGGAGTTTTGTTCTGTTCTTTTACGTGAGACATGCTTCTTTGTCTCCCCATTTTGTTTGTCTCACTGTGTCTGTTTCTATATATTAGCCAAGACTCTGAGTTATGCATTCTTAAATTTAATAATATGACATTAATTTTCAACATATTTTCTAATTTGTTAAATTAACACAGACACTCCATTAAGCAATTTAGGTTTTTGTAAGCATATTATGTCAAATGCCTGTGTTATCAACACATCTTTCTCCTAATCTGAATATAATCTGTTACACACTGCTTCTCTTATCTCTTGGAGCTCTTTTTAGGAATAATCGACCTTTATACAAACAAGGATGACATCATTTTTTTCCCATTCTTAAGTGATTTTCCTTTTTCCCATTTGTCTTTAAATGTTTAGAAATTAAAGAAAACTGAATGTTATTTTTGGGTGGGGATTATATGATTAGGAAGAAATATTTTTTTCTTCAACTTAGTTTGTACACATATACTTACAACTTTAATGATAAAAGGCAAAACGCAGTAGCATATTTCTTTATAATCTACCACCTCTCGCCCTATGGGAAAACAGTTTTCTTTTTTAATAACAATGCTAAATTGATAGACAAATGAATAAGTTGAAATGTAAGTTTGAAGGCAATCTATGACATCAATCTTCAAAGGGCAAATGAATATAAAATAAACAGTCACCTCTTAAAAAAACAAATCCAGTTAGAGTTGTAATCACATTATTCCTATGCCTGAAGTAGAATAATAGGACCATTTCAGAAACAATTTTTGATATTAATGAACCATGAACAGGTTGGTGGTTTTTTTGGTTTTTTTTTTTTCTCTGCTTGTAACTAATTTCAAAATGGTTTCACAAAAAGTCTCTAATTCATAATTGTCTTTGTTTCTTTGTATTTAAAATGCCTATTTTTTTTGTGAACCTGGCTAGAAATTCCTCTATAAAGAAAAGTAATAAAAGAAATCAATGAATGTCACGTAAAATCATGATATAGTGAGAACAACAGCCAAACGATACTCTTGAGTATTTAATGTTTACATTTAAGAAAATTATAATCTCAAATTATCACCCTCAATTCACCTTGTGTTTTAACCAGTTTGGCGACTTGTGTTTCTTGCAAAGTGAACAACTTTCTCCTGCATACTCATTCGGGGAAAAGTTTATTCTCATACAAAATCACATCCCTTCCTCCCCAGTCTTCACCTCTGTATGTTGACCATTTTTTCTGTACCAAGTATTCTGCTTTGATTTTCTCTACCTAGATGAATATTTCTTCCCTTCCCTTTCCTAACACTGCATGTTGTTGCTGTTAGTTTATCATAATGCAGTGATTATATATATATATAT
>NW_006442487.1:614989-617818 GCF_000325575.1 Pteropus alecto
ATAAGCACTTTGTGAGCAGGAACCATAGGATGTATCACTGTCACAACATCAACAACCTGTGTAAATATTTTATCTCAGTGAAAGGCTACCATCTACTTTTCTTCTATGGTCTCTCTCTTGGTGTTATCATTTCTAAGGAGTTAAATACCATCTATATGCTGAAGATTCTCTTTCTTCTCTCAATATGTATATCTAACTGCCTACTTTATACCTACACTGTCATAAGTAACAAGTACCTGAAATCTTAACTGCCTTTCTGCTACATCAAACCTAGTTCCTCCTTCATTATCCCTATCTTGATAAATTAAACTAAGCTCAGTTTATCTTTTTATTTTCCCTTTTTATTGCTCCATTCAGTCCATCACCAAATACTAGAGATTCTGCCTCAAAATTTGATCTTACTCATCAACTTCTTACCATCTGCAATGCTTCTACATTAGACAGGTCATTGCCTATTTATCACACATTATTGTACTAGTCTCCTAAACAGCCTCTCCAGATACCATTCTCATATCTCTTCAGCTACATTCTTTTCAGTATGTATAGTTATTTAACAATTGTTTTCTAGCTGAATTGAGTCTCTTGTAGGCAGCATATGTAAGGGTCTTGTTTTCTTATCCATTCAGCCACCCTATATATATGTATTTTTTGGAACAATTAATCCACTTACATTTAAATTATTGATAGATATGTAATTATTGATGTATCGATGTTAAAAAATATATATCATATTATGGTGACTTTCCAATAGATTTAGAATAAATGCCAAATCTTTACCATGATCTATAATATCTTATATGATTTAACTGTTATCTATGTCATTAACCTCATTTCATTCCACTTTCCTCCTTGCTCGATATATGTTACAGTCACACTGGTCTTCTTTTTTATTTTTTGTGAAATAAGGCAAGCTCTGTCTTGCTTCATAATCTTTGCCCTTGCTATGCTCTTTGCCTAGGACATTGCTACACACTCCATCCTTCTCATATTTCAAGTTTCAGCATCTTCAGAGTTGCTGTTTATAGCAATACTATCTATTAAGTCGATCTCTTAAAACCTCATTCTTTTTTCCCCTCTGTTGTATGTATTTCAAGGATTACAAACTCAAATGCCACAGGGGCCAGGCAGATACAATAAATGAGTAAAATAGGCCTGATATAAAACTTTATGCAGTATGGTGAGAACTCTGGCAGACAAGAGATGGCATTCTGAATCTAAAATTAGCAAACGGCTATTTGGTCTAGGCCATTTGGAAGTAGGGCTGTAATGTTGGAAATATTCTAAGGTCTTCAAGAAAAACGGAGAGTCTAAATATTTATGTAAATGTTCCATATTTTCTTTGTTGTACAGGAATATTTTTGAAACACTGTTCAGACCAAACAAAACATGTCTGCTGACCATGTCTGGCTCTGGGCCTTCAGTTTGTGAACTCTGAATCATTTACCTATTTGTTTTTTTCTGTTTGTAGCCTGTTTTACCTGGTAGATTGTGCGCTTTGTGTGGATCAGGGAGCATGCCTGTCTTGTTCATAATCATATCTCCAGTGCCTAACAAGTATTGAAACATAGTAGTAACTCAGTAAATATGTATTGCATTATTGGATATATTTAAATTTTATGCACATAGTTACCCTTTCCTATTTCTTTCTCATTTTTACTTGCATACCTCAATTCAAATGTAAAATACTGTCAATGCAGGCCTATTAGTTTTATGTTCCTGTTATTGTGCAAATTCAATCATATTAGACTCAAGTAGAAGTGAGGATCTGGTTATTGTGTAATACATGTCCACAGAGTCAGCTCTACCTCATGATGACACTATGAATAAATGGTTTCTACAATGATGTGTCCTGAACAGCCCTGATCAACTTCTTTAGACTCATGTCTATGGCTTCTTTTATGAAGTCAATCCATCCCATGTTTGGTCTTCTTCTTTTCCTTCTGTCTTCTGTTTTCCCTAACATTATTGTCTTTTTCAAAGAACCCTGCATTCTCATGATGTGCCTAAAGGACAGCTTTGGTATTGTCATTTTTGCTTCTGTGATGTATCATGCTTAATTTTCTCTAGGATCCACTTGATCACATTTCTGCCAGTCCAGGATATTCCTAGAGCTCTCCTCCTCTAACATCATATTTCAAACGAAACATTTTTTTTTTCTATCAGCCTTTTTGACCTTCCAACTTTTGTATCTGAACATAGTAATTGGGAATAACAGAACTAAAGTGAGAAACAGACAAAAACACTATCATAGTAGGGGACCTAAATACCTCAATGTCAGATATGGACAGAAAATCAATAAGGAAATAACATCCTTAAATGACACATTAGACCAACTGGATATAATTGACATTATAGAGCCTTTCATTCCAAAACAGCTGCTTATATATTCTTCTCTAGCACACACGAAACATCCTGGGACACAGAGACAGCCTCAACAAATATAAGAGGGTTGAAATCATACCAACCATATTCTCTGATCCTAATGCTTTGAAGCTGGAGATCGACTGTTAAAAGAAAGTGGGAAGAACCACAAATACATGGAGATTAAGCAATATACTACGGAAAAATAACTAGGTCAGAGAAGAAATAAAAAGAGACTTCTCTAGCACACGAAACATCCTGGGACACAGAGACAGCCTCAACAAATATAAGAGGGTTGAAATCATACCAACCATATTCTCTGATCCTAATGCTTTGAAGCTGGAGATCGACTGTTAAAAGAAAGTGGGAAGAACCACAAATACACAGAGATTAAACGACATACTTCTAAAAAATAATTGAGTCAGAGAAGAAATAAAAAGAGAGATCAAGAGATACATAGAAATGAAT
>NW_006442487.1:618551-620791 GCF_000325575.1 Pteropus alecto
AAAGTGAAAAATAAGAATCATATAATCATATCAAGAGATGCAGAAAAAGTCTTTGACAAGATACAGCACCCATTTATGATCAAAACATTTAACAAAGTTGGTATAGAAGGAAAGTACCTTAACATAATAAAGGCCACATATGACAGACCCTCAGCCAAAATTATACTTAATGGTGAAAAACTAAAACCTTCCCTCTTAGATCACAAACAAAACAAGGTTTCCCAATATCGCCACTGTTATTCAATATAACAGTGGAGGGCCTAGCAAGTGCGCTCAGGTAAGAGAAAGATATAAAAGGCATCAAAATAGGAAATGAAGAAGAGGAAACTGTCACTATTTGCGGATGACATGATTCTCTATATAGAAAACCCTAAAGACTCCACAAGAACACTACTAGAAACAATAAGCAAATACAGTAAAGTTTCTGGATACAAAATCAATGTTCAAAAATTCATAGTGTTCCTATACTCTAATAACAAAGTGTCAGAAAAAGAAGTGGAAGAAATAATTCCTTTTGCACTTACAACAAAAAGAATAAAACACCTAGGAATAAATCAAATAAAACAAGTGAAGGATCAATATAATGAAAACTATAAGATCCCATTAAAAGAAATCGAAGAAGATACAAACAAATGGAAAGATACTCTGTGTTCTTGGATTGGAAGAATCAACATAGTTAAAATGACCTTACTACCTAAAGCATTATACAGATTTCATACAATCTCCATCAAAATTCCATCAGCATTTTTTAAAGAAATGGAACAAAAATTATCAGATTAATATTGATGCATAAAAGACCCCGAATTGACAAAGACACCCTGAGAAAAAGGAATGAAGCTGGAGGCATCACTCTGCCTGACTTCAAATTATACTACAAAGCAACAATAATCAAAACCGCCTGCTACTGGCAGCAAAACAGACACACAGACCAGTGGAACAGAATCGAGAATCCAGAAGTAAACCCATATTTATATGGGAAAATAATTTTCAACAAAAAAACGAGTAACATACAGTGGAGAAAGAAAAATCTCGTCAATAAACAGTGCTGGGAATACTGGAAAGCCACCTGCAAAAGAATGAAACTAGACTGTTGTCTATCACCACACACCAAAATTAACTCAAAATAAATTAAAGACCTGAATATAAGACTTGGAACAATAAAATGCATAGAAGAAAACAAAGGAATGAAACTCAAGGACCATGGGCTAAAGAGGACTTTGTGAATTTGACCTCAAAAGCAAGGGAAGTAAAAGCTAAAATAAATGAATGGGACTACTTCTAACTAAAAAGCTTCTGCTCAGCAAAAGAAACTGTCAACAAGGTAAAGAGACAACCATCCGAATGGGAAATATATTTGCAAGCAATGCCTCCAATAAGGGCCTAATATCCAAAATATACAAAAAACTTATAAGACTCAATAACAACAAAAAGACAAACAATTCAATCAAAAAATGGGCACAGGACCTGAATAGATTCTTCTCCCTAGAGGACATACAAATGGCCAACACATATATGAAAGGATGCTCAACATTGCTAGCTATTAGGGAAATGCAAATCATAACCACAATGAGATACCATCTCACACCTGTTAGAATAGCTATAATCAACACGACAAGTAATAACAGATGTTGGAGAGGATGCAGATAAATAGGAACCCTCATACACTGCTGATGGGACTGCAAATTGTTACAACCACTATGAAAACAGTATGGAGGATCCTCAAAACAATGAGAATTGGTCTACCATATGATCCAGCAACTCCTCTACTGGGTACTTACCCCAAAGACGAAAACCCATATACGAAAAGATATTTGCACACCGATATTCATAGCAGCATTATTCACAGTGGCCAGGACAGGACATTGAAGCAACTGAATTGTCCTATGATAGATGATTGGCTAAGGAAGCTGTGGTACATATATACAATGGAATATTACTCAGCCATAAGATTTGAAATACTATCATTTACAACAACATGGATGGATCTTGAAATAATCATACTAAGCGAAATAAGCCAGACAGAAAAAGTTGAAAACCGCATGCTATCACTTATATATGGGATATTATGTGATATAAATCTAAAAGCAACAAATGAACAGGACAAACAATCAGAGACTCAAGGACATAGACAATGGACTAGTGGTTACCAGAAGGTAGTAGACAGGGGACAGGAGGCAGGTAGTCAGGGGAAAAATAATTTTAATCATTTATTCAATTAAATAAATAAATTAAAATGCTAA
>NW_006442487.1:621745-631716 GCF_000325575.1 Pteropus alecto
TATAATAAAAATGAAATGAAAGAGGAGAAATAACAAGGACTACACAGAAATACAAAAGATCATAGGAAAATACTATGATCAACTATATGCCAACAAATTGGACAATCTGGAAGAAATGGACATATTCCTAGAGACATACGATCTCCCAAGACTGAGTCAAGAAGAAACAGAAAATCTGAACCGACAGATTGCCACCTATGAAATAAATCAGTAATCAAAAACCTCCCCCAAAAACAAAAGTCCTGGACCAGATGGCTTCACAGGTGAATTTTACCAAACATTCAAAGAAGAATTGATACTTAGTCTTCTCAAACTGTTCCGAAAAATTCAAGAAGAAGGAAGGCTCCCTCACTCCTTTTATGAGGCCAACATTACCTTGTTTCCAAAACCAGAAAGACATTACAAGAAAAGAAAACTATAGGCCAATATCTCTTATAAACATTGATGCAAAAATACTCATCAAAATATTAGCAAACCAAATTCAGCAATACAGTAAAAATATAATACAACATAATCAAAATATCATACAACATGATGAAGTTGGATTTATTTCTGGGATGTAAGGTTGGTACAATATCCCAAATCAATCGATGTGAAACACCACATTAACAAAGTGAAAGATAAAAACTCTATGATCACATCAACAGATGCAGAAAAAGTGCTTGATACAATCCAGCATCCATTTATGACAAAAATTCTCAGCAAAGTGGGAATAGAGGGAACATACCCCAACATAATAAAGTCCATATATGACAAACCTGTAGCTAACATCATACTCAATAGGGAAAGGCTAAAAATGTTTTCCCTAATATCAGAAACAGGACAAGGATGCCCACTTTCACTACTCCTCGTCAACATTGTATTAGAAGTCTTAGCCACAGCAATCAGACAAGAAAGAGAAATAAAAGATATCTGAATTGGAAAGGAAGAAGTAAAACTCTCGTTATTTGCAGATGACATGATATTATATACAGAGAACCGTAAAGATTCCACCAAAAAACTGTTAGAACCCATTAGTGAAGTAGAGGGATACAAAATTAATATTCAGAAGTTAGTGCCATTTTTATATACCATGATTAACTTTCAGAAAGAGAAATTAAGAAAAAAAATTTACTTACAATTGCATCAGAACAATAAAATACCCGAGAATCAAATTAGCCAAGTAGGTAAAAGATCTGTTCTCAGAATATTATAAGTCATTGAAAAAAGAAATTGAAGAAGGTACAAATTAATGGAAGCATATATGGTTCTAATTTGTAGGTAGAATTGACATCATTAAAATGGCCATACTACCCAAAACAATCTATAGATTCATGCAATCCCTATTAAAATACCAATGGCATTTTTTTCAGAGAGCTAGAACAAATAATCCTAAAATTTATATGGAACCATAAAGGACCCCAAATAGCCACAGCAATCTTGAGAAACAAGAACAAAGTTGGAGGTATCACACTACCTGATATCAAACTATACTACAAGCCTACAGTAATCAAAACAGCATGGAACTGGCATAAAAAACAGATACATTGATCAATGGAACAGAATAGAGAGCCTAGAAATAAATCCATGCCTATGTGCTCACTTAATATATAACAAAGGAGGAAAGAATATACAATGAGGTAAAGACAGTCTCTTAAATAAATGGTGCAGGGAAAATTGGACAGATACATGCAAAAAAAAAGAAACTGGACCATCTTCTTAAGAAAGAAAAAGAAAGAAAGAAAGAAAGAAAGAAAGAAAGAAAGAAAGAAAGAAAGAAAGAAAGAAAGAAAGAAACTGGACGACGTTTTTATACCATATATATAAATAGACTCCAAATGGATTAAATACTTAAATGTAAGACTCAAACCATAAAAGTTCTAGAAGAAAACATAGGCAGTAATCTTTCTTATATTGCTACTAGTAATTTATTTTTAGGTATATCTCCAAGGGTAACAAAGGAAAAATAAACAAATGGGACTACATCAAACTAAAACGTTTTTGTACAGCAAAGGAAACCATCAACAAAATGAAAAGACAACCAACTGAATGGGAGAAGATATTCGCCTATTATACATCTGATAAGGGATTAATATCTAAAATTTGTAAAGAACTGATAGAATTCAGCAACAGAAAACAAACAATCCAATTAAAAAATAGTCAGAGGTCCTCAGCAAATATTTCTTCCAAGAAGACATACAGATGGCCAAAAGACATATGAAAAGATGCTCAAGGTAACTAATTATCAGAGAAATGCAAATTGAAACCACAATGAGATATCACTTGATACCTGTCATAATGGTTATCATCAATAAATCCAAGAACAACAAGTGTTGGCGAGGATGTGGAGGAAAGAGAATCCTCATACACTATTGGGATTAATTGGAACAGCAACTCTGGAAAACAGTCTGGAGTTTCCTGAAGAAATTAAAAATGGATATACCTTTTGACACAGCAATTTCACTTCTGGGTATATATCCAAAGAAAACCAAAACAATAATTCCCAAAACAATAATTTGTAAAGACCTATGCACTCCTATGTTCATGGCAGCACAATTTACAATAGCCAAGATATGGAAGCAACCTAAATGCTCAACTATAGATGATTGAATAAAGAAGTCATTGTTCATATATACAAAAAAAAATATTAATCAGCCATTTAAAAAATAAAATCCTACCATTCACAATGATACGGATGGACCTAGAGGTTATTATGCTGAATGAAATATGTCAGAGAAAGATAAATACCATATGATTTCACTTATATGAGGAATCTAAGGAACAAATAGGACAAACTAATTAAAAACAGACTCATAAATATAGAGGACAATCTGGTGATGGCCAGAGGAGAGGGGTTTGGGGAGCTGGGAGAAAAGAGTGGAAGGTTAAAGAAGTGCAAATTAGTAGTTGATAGATGGTCATGGTGATGGGGAGCACGGCATAGGGAATGCAGTTAGCATTAATGTAATGGTGAGGTATAGAGCAAGAGGAGAGAAAGAGCAATCAGAGAGATCATTTATAAACTATATAAATGTCTAACCAATGTACTGTATATTTGAAGCTAATAATTAAATTAAATTTAAAAAAATAAAATCTATTAAATAAAAATGTTTCACATGTTGGCAAGATTCTTCTTTTGTATTATTATTGCAAAGCATTCCACATATTTACTCCTGTGTTCCTGTTTCTAAAAGAATCCCTTGAATATAAACATCTACAGGTGTACTTTGGAGGTATTACTCGTTTGGTTACAGACCACTGCAATAAAGTGAATATTGCAATAAAATGAGTCAGTTTTTCAGTTTCTCAGTGCATGTGAAGGTTAGGTTTAGACTGTACCGTAGCATATTAAGTGTGTAATAGCATTGTATCTTAAAAAAAACAAGGCACATATCTTAATTTAAAAATACTTCATTGCTAAAAAAAATGCTAAACATTATCTGATCCTTTTAATGAGTTGTAATGTTTTTGCTGGTGAAAGGTCTTGTCTTGATTAGGGTGCTAGTTGCTGAAGGTTGGGACGGCTGTGGCAATTTCTTAAAATAAGACAACTATGAAATTTGGTGCACTGATTGACTCTTTCTTTCATTAACTATTTCTCTGTACCATATGATGCTGTTTGATAACATTTTACCCACAGTAGGACTTCTTTCAAAATTAGTCAATTCTCTCAAACCCTGCCACTGCTTTATCAACTAAGTTTATGTAATATTCTAAATAATTTGTTGTCATTTTAGCAATATTCATACATTCTTCATCAGGAGTAGATTCCATCTTAAGAAATTATTTTCTTTGCTTTACCATAAGAAGAGAATCCTCATCTGTTAAAGTTTTATTATTAGATTGCAGTAATCCAGTCACATCTTTGGGCTCTACTTCTAATTCTAGTTCTCTTGCTAGTTCCACCACATCTGCAGTTACTTTGTCCATTGAAGTCTTCAACTCTCAAAGTCATCCACTTTAGAAGAAGTCATCAACTTCTTCTAAACTCCTGTTAATATTGCTATTTTGACCTCTTCTCATGAAGCACAAATGTCCTTAATAATATCAAGAATGGTGAATCCTTTCCAAAAGATTTTCAATTTGCCCAGATCCATCAGAGAAATTACTATCTTTGGCTGCTATAGCCTTACAAATGTATTTCTTAAATAATAAGGCTTGAAAGTCAAAATTACTCCTTGCTCTATGGGCTGCCAAATGAAAGTGATGTTAGCAGGCATGAAAACAACTTTAATATTGTTTTACATCTCAATCAGAGCTCATGGGTGACCAGGTGCATTGTCAATAAGCAGTACCATTTTGAAAGGAATCTTTTTTTTTTTTTTTCCTGAAAAATAGGTCTCAGCAATGAGCTTAAAATATTCAGTAAACCATGTTGTAAACATAGGTGCTGTCATCCAGGCTTAGTTGTTCTATTTATAGAGCACAGGCAAAGTAGATTTAGCATAATTCTTAAGGGGCTTAGGATTTTCAGAGTGTAATGAGCACTGGCTTCAACTTAAAGTCACCAGCTGCTTTAACTCCTAACAAGAGAGTCAGCTTGTCCTTTGAAGCTTTGAAGCCAGGGGTTGACTTTTCCTGTCTAGCTATAAAAGTCATAGATGCCATCTTCTTCCAATATAAGACTCTTTTTTTCTACATTGAAAATTCATTATTTAGTGTAGCCACCTTTATTAATTATTTTCGCTACATCTGCTGGGTAACTTGCTGCAGTTTCTGTATTAGCACTTGCTACTTCACCGTGCAATGATGTTATGGAGACAGCCTGTTTCTCTAAATCTCATAAACCAACCTCTGCTAGTTTCAAACACTTTTTCTTCAGCTTCCTTACCTCTCTCAACCTTCATAGAATTAAAGAGAGGGCCTTGCTCTGGATTAGGTATTGGCTTAAGGGAATGTTGTGGCTTGTTTTATTTTCTATCTAGACCACTAAAACTTTCTCCATAGCAGCAATAGGTTGTTTTGCTTTCTTAACATCTATGTGTTCACTGGAATAGCATTTTTAATTTATTTCAATAATTTTTCCTTTGCATTCAAAACTTGTCTAACTGTTTGGCACAAGAGACCTAGCTTTTGACCTATCTAAGCTTTTGACTTGCCTTCCTCACTGAGCTTAATCATTTCTAGCTTTTGATTTAAAGTGAGAGATGTGTGACCCTTTCTTTCAACTGAAAACATAGAGGCCTTTGTAGGGTTATCAATTGGCCTAATTTCAATATTATGTCTCAGAGAATAGGGATGCCTGAAGAGAGGGAGAGAATTGGGAGAACTGCAGATTGGTGGAGTTGGCAAAACATACGTATTTATTAAGTTCACTGTCATCCACAGGCAAGGTTTGCGATGCACCAAAACAATAATAATAGTAACATTAAAGATCACTGATCATAGGTCACCATAACAAATGTAATAATAATGAAAATGTTTGAAATATTGCAAGAATTACCAAAATGTGACACAGAGACATGAAGTGAGCAAATGCTATGAAAAAAAAATGATGCCGGTTGACTTGCTCAACAAAGGATTGCCACAATCTTTAATTTGCAATAAAATACAATATCTGTGAAATGCAATAAAGCAAAGCGCACTACAATGAGGTATGCCCATATCTTCTGACTAGATCAGTAGACAAATTGTTATCAATTTACATCTTTATGAAACTTTCATGATTAAATCACTTTTAACATTATTAAAGAAAATATTAGGCATTTAAATTTTCCTTGGGATATTTGGTTTTTATATCTCTATTACATTCATTATGATTAGCACATCCAGTGCTTTGTGATCAGAATATTTTTGTTGTTGTTGCTGAAAGCTATATTACATCATTACTGTTTGATATAGTCAACATTTTTTTTTGTGATGCAGTAGCTACAATGACCTAGATAAACAATTTTAACTTATTTAGTGCACAGATGCCCTGCTACTATTGTGAGTATAATTGTCCATAGAAACCTATAAAAACCTATATTGAAATGCATTTTCTTAAACTAATGTGAATATACTTCCTTATTTTACAAAAATAAAAAAAAAATAGTTCATTAAAACTAGAACAACATCTACTTGTGTATGTGTTTTCTGCCCTTGAGTCAGCTCCAACTTCGGCTACCCTATGAGTGAGCATTGTTCACCATGCCTTGTCCTCAACAACACTGCTCGGCTCTTATAAACACATGCCTGTGGTTTCTTTTAAGGAGTCAATCCATCTCATATTTGGTCTTCCTCTTTCCTGCTGCTTTCTATTTTCTCCAGCGTTATTGTATTTTCCAAAGAGCCCTGCCTTCTCATGATGTGCCTGAAGTAGGACAGCTTTGGTTTTGCCATTTTTTCCTCCAGTGATGTTTCAGGCTTAATTTACTCTAAGACCCAGTTGTTTGTCTTTTTGGTGTTCCAGGGTATCCGTAGAGCTCTCATCCAACACCATATTTTAAATAAATCTTTTTTTTTTTCTATCAACACTCTTTACTGTTCAACTTTCACACTCATACATAGTAATTGGAACTATGAAGATGAGGATGATGTGCTTGGTTTACTCCTAAATCCCAAGGAACAAGCAGAATACCTGGTACATCATAGGTATTCCTAAAGATTTATTGAACAAATGAATCATTGAATAGTTTCCGTGGAGACTTGAGGAAATATACTGCAGTTTTAAAAGTATCATATGTTGTATATATCAACATGGGTATAATAGTTGGGCTGGAGAAATTGAGTTCATGTTCAGATTTTTAAGGCTGAAGCAATAATATAATGTTCAAGTATCAAATTAGAATATTTTTATGCTTTTATAAACTCTCTGGAAAATTTTCAGTTATGGATACAAAATATATTACCTCTTAACAGAATACCTTCATAATATTAAAAACAATAACATGCTTGAATCGCAATATATACTTACACTTGAAATGAGCATGCTGAATCATTGTCCAGACAGGATGATTTTCTAATGTCTTATATTGCATCATTTAAAAAATGAATAGTTTTATATTATTATGTTAAGTTGTGGTTAATATTTATTGAGTTTAAAAATAGATACAGTGTTCATTTTAACTTTGAAAGTCCTCAGGTCAGATTAAATTTTTTATGGATTCAAATGTTAAATCAAGAGACAGAAAAAAATAAATAAAAGTTAAGGAGGATTTACTTACATGAAACATTACAAGAATTATAAACTTTTTCTTTGGTCTGTTGAGAAAATAACCTACTATGACATGGAGTAATTTTTATTTATTTAATTTCCACCTTCATTCATAGTTTTCTGTAATCTAAAGAATTAATAGGAAAAATAAATTTCTTTTGTATAAGGAATAATTCATATCTTTTTAAATTTATGATTTAAAAATCTGCCATTTCTTCCCATTTAAAATGTCTTTAAGTGCATATTTTGAAGCAAAACAACACAAATTCAATGACTATGACTGGTTTTTTTGAAGGTTGTAAAGGTTTTTTAAAAAGTAAAGCTCTTTGCTTCATTTTAATTTAATGTAAAATAATGATATTATATACTGATTTATATATGAAGAGAACATAATCATATCAAGTAGATTTCTTTTTATTTTACAAATTGTGGTAATTAACTTGCAAAGTTGCCTAATGCCATTATGCTGACTAGTTCTAATTTCCTCTACAAATAGTGAATGATTATATTTTGCTATGATCAAGTCTGAAAATTTTATTCAAATTAATCTTAATAAAATTCAGATACTTTTAAAAACTCTTGAAACTTTTCACAGATATCTGGTATATAGAAAGCTATGAAGTTTTTTGCTGTTTATTTTGATAAATGTATTTGTGTTAGAAACCACACACCTTAGTATTAGCAGGACAATGCGAATGGTCTGTGCATACAGATAGACAGACTGTTTCAGAAGGGAACAAAATACACATTCTGGAAAGGGATCCTGATCTCTTCATAATAGCCCTGGTTCCTGTGATAATATGTTTTAGAAAAAAAAAATCACAGAAAAAAAAAAGGAAATAAATATTTTCCCAGAGGAAGGGGTGTTTCTAAATATTGTAAAGTAATAAAATATTCGTAAATAAAGGTAAGATACCTAAAAGTGTTTCCATCATATTAAAAGATGTAAATCTGCTTGGATTTTGGTTTCCTGTTTTATTGTAAGTGAATAAAATGGCATATTTTGGGTATTCTATAGTGTAATTTTATTATTGGCTTTCTCTGAATCCAGAATTTGTTATCATGTATCTGTTCCTCACTTCAGTGTTGCTTAACTAAAAGAAAGATTAGTATCATTCATTGTTTTATCAAATCGAATTTATCACAATGCAAGCTTAATTAAGTATATTATTTCCATTCAATGAATATCCTATCCCAAAATGAATAATTTGTCCAAATATAATAATAGTGCTCTTTACCACTTGGGCCATGATGATTTTGTCCATTAAATGTGTGAAAGGCATATTTTTTTGCAAGGAAGACACTACATTTAATTAATATTCTGCTTCATGTTTCCAATAAGAGTGGTAGAATGTGTCCCTTAAGTGCCAGTGCAAGAGTAACATTTATGTTTCAATATCAAAATTATTTTGAACACCTCCGGAGGAAATAATGATGTTTCTTGGAGAGAATAGTACACATATAAAAAAACAAATTGTAATTACCCCATAGCTTAGACTTTAGTTTTGTGGTTATGGGGTGTGTGTGTGTGTGTGTGTGTGTGTGTGTAGTGGAATACATGAAGTCAATTGAAGAATCGACCTTTTGAGTACAGTAATTGGAATTAAAATTATAATCTTGGTGAAGAAAATCTGGGCTGTCAATCTCTGGTAATGAGAAAGGAGTAATCGAGCTGAGAATGCATACTGTAATTTGAAGATGACATATGCAAAAAATGTCATTAGCTCTAAACAAAAATATTTGGGTGCAGGTGATAGATTGCTCACTTGTAATTATTCAGTCAATAATTGGTTTTCATTTACAAATTACAAGCACTTGGCAAAGAAGTCTTCTTATATGTTCAAATTAAGACACTGCAATGCTAATTAGTCTCACATTAGCTCTTAAGCTGTAATCATTAGCAAAGCTAAGAAATAAAAGTCAAACATCTTGTTTTGGATATTGTAGGTGACATCTGAGCTAAGATTTGAAAGAGAGGAGGGAATAAACCATGTGATCTGGGGAAAGCTGATTCCTGACAAGGCAAAAATTTACAATGGCACCAAATGTATGCCTGATGTAGAAAGCAAGAAAATCAGCATCTCTGGAGCCAACCTAGCAAGAAAAGCGATAGAAGGTAAGGGCAGAGATACAGCAGGAGTCAGCAAACTACGCCTGTTTTTGGACAGCCCAAGAGCTAAGAATGGTTTTTACATTTTTAAATAGTTAGAAAAATCCCAAAAGAAATAATACTACTTCACACGTGACGATCTTATGAAATTCAAATTTAATTTTATAAAGTTTTATTGGGACCCAGGCATGCTTACACTTTTATGCACTGCCAGTAGCTGCTTTCATCCCATAAAGGCAAAATTGAACAATTACAACATTCACCTTAGCGCACTGCAAAGCCTGAAATATCTACTGTCTGTATCTTTACAAAAACTGTTTGCTAACTCACCCCTGTTGTAGAGCCTTGCAGACCATTCTAAAGACTTCAACTTTCATTTATTTTTTTTTAAGTTTATTGGGGTAACATTGGTTAATACAATTATATAATTTTCAGGTGTACATTATAATTTGACATCTCTATATTCCATTGTGTGATTACCATCCAGAGTCCAGTTTCCTTCAGCTACGATATATTTGATCCCCTTTACCCACTTCACTCTCCCCCTAATCCCCTATATTTCACCTCTTTTACCCAGTCTCCCTCCTCTCCCATCCCCTACTCTCTGGTAACCACTAGTCTATAGTTCATGTCCATGCATATCTATTTGTTCTGTTCATTTGTTGCTTTTAGGTTTCTATCCATGTTGTCGCAAATGGCAGTATTTCATCTCTTCTTATGGCTGAGTAATATTCCATTGTATATATG
>NW_006442487.1:631776-635665 GCF_000325575.1 Pteropus alecto
TCAATTCTTAGTTTTTTGAGGAACCTCCATACTGTTTTTCATAGTGGCTGTACCAATTTGCAGTCCCACCAGCAGTGTATGAGGGTTCCTTTTTCTCTGCGTCCTCTCCAGCATTTGTTATTACTTGTCTTGTTGATTATAGCTATTCTAACAGGTGTGAAATGGTATCTCGTTGTGGTTTTGATTTGCATTTCCCTAATAGCTAGCGATGTTGAGCATCTTTTCAAATATTTGTTGGCCATTTGTATGTCCTCTAGGGAGAAGTGTCTGTTCAGATCCTCTGCCCATTTTTTGATTGGATCGTTTGGGTTTTTTTGTTGTTACTGAGTCGTATGAGTCTTTTGTATATTTTGGACATTAGGCCCTTATTGGAGGCATTGCTTGCAAATATATTTCCCCATTCGAATGGTTGTCTCTTTACCTTGTTGACAGTTTCTTTGGCTAAGCAGAAGATTTTTAGTTAGATGCAGTCCCATTCATTTATTTTAGCTTTTACTTCCCTTGTTTTTGAGCTCAAATTCGTAAAATCCTCTTTAGTCCAAGGTCCTTCAGTTTCATTCCTATGTTTTCTTCTATGCATTTTATTGTTTCAGGACTTATATTCAGGTCCTTAATCCATTTTGAGTTAATTTGGGTATGTGGTGATAGACAACAATCTAGTTTTATTATTTGCATGTGGTTTTCCAGGTTTCCCAGCACTGTTTATTGAAGAGGCTTTCCTTTCTCCACTGTATGTTTCTCTCTTTTTTGTTGAAAATTATTTTCCCATATAAATATGGGATTACTTCTGGACTCTAATTCTGTTCCACTGGTCCATGTGTCATTAAAATGCCAGTACCATGTCGTTTTGATTACTGTTGCTTTGTAGTATAATTTGAAGTCCGATAGAGTGATGCCTCCAGCCTTGTTCTTTTTTCTCAGGATAGCTTTGGCAATTTGGGGTCTTTTGTGCTTCTATACAAATCTGATGATTTTTTTTGTTTTACTTATTTATTTTTAAATGTGCCGATGGGATTTTGATGTGGATTGTTTTAAATCTGTATAATGCTTTAGGTAATATGGTCATTTTAACTATGTTGATTCTTCCAATCCAAGAACATGGAATATCTTTCCATTTCTTTGTAAATTCTTCGATTTCTTTTAATAGAGTCTTGTAGTTTTCATTATATAGGTCTTTCATATGTTTCGTTAGATTTATTCCTAGTATTTTATTTTTGTTGCAATTGCAAAAGGAATTATTTTTTCCACTTCTTTTTCTGACGCTTCGTTGTTAGAGTATAGGAACGTTATGGATTTTTGAAAGTTGATTTTGTATCCAGAGACTTTACTGTATTTGCTTATTGTTTCTAGTAGTGTTCTTGTGGAGTCTTTAGGGTTTTCTATATAGAGAAGCATGTCATCCGCAATTTAAAGAATTCAATTTTTAATCAAAGTGAGATGAGAAACACATAAATGTATGGGTTTTGAGCAGAGGAATGATACCAGCTTATTTCCTTTTTAAAACAGGATCCCTTTGTCTGGTTCCTGCTAAGTTAATAGTTTAAGTAGCCTTCTATTTTCCTTTTTCTTAAAAATTTTTTATCTTAACAACAGAAAAAACAATTTTAGGTCTTCCTTTTTTCTCTACAGGTCAATTTTCTTATACTGTAAATATACAAATGGATACCTATGTATACACACACATGCATACCAATATTGTTAGGTATGTGAATATCAAGTATAATTATAAAATAACAGATTGATTTTTGTTAAACTGTAGAATGAAGGAAATACTCTCCTTTTTTTCATCTTTTAAAAAAGTCATCTTGGAGAGCTTACAATTCAAGTTGAAGAATGTCTGCAGTCGCGAATATCAACTTCAAGAGTCTTTAACAGTTGCAAATTATGTTGTCTTTAGTTCCAGCAGGCTATGAAGCATTCAGGCATCTCATAGATGTTTCCATATATGCTTGAGTATATGAAGTCCTTTATTTGTAACAGATTTATTGAGATATAAATCACATAGTATACAATTTACTCATTTACTATATAATTCAATGGTTTTTATTATATTTACAGAGTTGTGCAACGATCTTCACAATTGATTTTTAAATATGCTCTTCACCCCCCCAAAAATACAATACTCATTAGCAGTCACCCGTCCCATCCCCTCACCCAGCTTCAGACCACCACTAATTTATATTCTGTCTCTATAAATTAGCCTACTCTAAACATTTCATATAAATGAAATCATACAATATATGGTCAGTCTTTTGTTACTGGCTTCTTTTACTTAGTATAATATTTTGTGATTTTTTTTAGTGGCATGTCAAGTTATGAAAACTGGCATGCCCTCAGTTTTACTCTAGCATCAGAATCTACTTTCATAAGTTGTTGCAGTACAGGCCCTTGTGGAGAAATATCCTTTAATATTTTCATTGGAAATATAGTATCAAATGTGGTTTATAATATACTTTCTGAATGGTGAAATAGCCTAAAGTGTCAAAGCACATCGTAATTGTTAGCATTCATGTGAGTCTCGGCTTAAAGAAGTGTACAAGCTATCAGAACCCTGAAATTAAAGTACTCAATATATTTATAATTTGTAATGGGCAATCATTTGTAGTATTATACTTAGATCCAAATATTTAGCTTAATATTAATCTAATTAATTTTTATAATCATATGCATCATGTATTGAACAGTATTTATATACAAAAATTATTATGCCAAGATCGAATTTTTAACACACGTAAGACTGTGCGCAAAAAGAAATCATAGGGTAAAGCCTGTCATCAACATAATTTTTTTCAGCAACAACTTTCCTAGGCTTCTTACACGTGTACAGTACATTTGAATTTTATTGAACAGAGGAGAATGTTCAATCTGGATGTAAATGTTTTGGCTAATTGTTAATGACAGTAGCAGGGCATATGTCCTTGAAAATGCATTTACATAGAGATTATTTTCACCTCTTCTCTTTGAATGATAATGTAGAACAAGCAAATAAACATTGTGATTTTTCATGAAAGTTTAGCTCTGTTTTTCTTTCTAATACATAACATTAGATTATATACAGATGATATTTGATGCTTTTGAAAAGAAAGCAAATTTTACTTACAAAGATTTTAGTCAGAATAGCAGTAGCTGCAGACACAAGTACCTTTGTTCTCTATGAAATATTTATCCATGAGGCAAGAATAAGGAAGCTTTTATCAAAAAGATAGGTAATGAATGTGGCTGTAAGAGCCATTTCAAAAACTTATTGATAATTCGTTAATAGTTAGTAATTAAATACATGTATAAATTAGTGTTTATGTGGCATTATATAACTTTATTATTAAAATGCTATCTATGACCTACCAATAAAGAGGGAACAATATATATTACTTCCAGTTATTTATATTTCTTTTAACCTAATGTTTATAGAAATCACTTTTAAGAAAAGATTAAAAGGGATGGTTCAACATACACAAATCGATTAATGTGATACATTACATAAACAACTTAAAAAACAAAAATCATCTGATCCTATCAACAGCTGCAGAAAAAGCCTTCAACAAGATACAACATCCATTTATGATGAACACATTTAACAAAATCGGTATAGAAGAAAAGTACCTTAACATAATAAAGGCTATCTATGACAAACCCTCAGTCAACATTATACTTAATGGTGAAAAACTAAAAATCTTCCCTCGAAAATCAGGAAAAAGATAAGTCTGTCTACTATTGCCACTGTTATTCAATATAATACTGGAGATCCTAGCGAGTGCAATCAGATGAGAGAAAGATATAAAAGGCATCCAAATAAGAAACAAAGAAGTCGAACTGTCACTATTTGCAGATGTCATGATTCTCTTTATAGAAAACCCTAAAGACGCCACAAGAACACTGCTAGAAACAATAA
>NW_006442487.1:636922-645606 GCF_000325575.1 Pteropus alecto
GATAATTAGAGAAAGAAGCTGTGGTACATATATACAATGGAATATCACCCAGCCATAAGAAGAGATGAAATACTGCCATTTGCGACAACATGGATGGCCCTTGAGATAATCATGCTAAGCGAAATAAGCCAGACAGAAAAAGTTGAAAACCACATGTGGGATATAAACCTAAAAGCAACAAATGAACAGGACAAACAAACAGAGACTCAGGGATATGGACAATGGACTAGTGGTTACCAGAGGGTAGGGGGTGGGGGAGGAGGGGAGAAGTACATGGAGTAAAGGGGGTCAGTGAAAGGGGGGTAGGGGTAGGCTGAAGTGGGTAAAGGGGATCGAATATATGGTACCCGAAGGAAACTGGACTTTGAGTGGTAATCACACAATAGAATATACAGATGTCAAATTATAAGGCACACTTAAAAATTATATAATTGTATTAACCAATGTTATCTCAATAAACTTAATTAAAAAAAAAAGAAAAAGAAGAAAGGATTAAAATTACTTATTGCCCATGTCCTTCTACTTCTTTCATATTTTCTTTGACCTCAGAGAGAAAATGTGAAAAGAAGTAGTAATTAGGATTAATACGTATTAAAAAGAGAATAACTTTTAAAATACAGATGTACATACGTATGATTTTCAACATTTCTAAATATGTCTTCGAAAGTAAAATTTTGAAATCCACAATATAAATATATATGTGAATATAAAAAAATACATGAGTGCATGCACATTTCTGTGTGTATATATATGTATATACATGTATGTATTTATCATGCATATGCATATAATAAACAGGAGGAGACATCAGTTCAATGATTATTCCACAATATGTTTTATCAGCATTAATTTTTAGTTCAATTTCTAAATAGATTTTTAATTTAATCTCTGTTCAAACTCATATTTAAATACTTTCTTTTTGTACATTTTTAACTGTGGTTATTTTGAATATGGTTACATTAATCTAAGGTTATTTTTAAAAGACTTTACTAGTTGTAGATTTTATTAGGAGGATCACACTAAAAGAGATATGTTTTTCAAAGCTCTTATATTATAATTTACCCAAGAATAGTAAATGAAATGAAACAGTATGTAAAAATAAAAATTATGACTGTGCTTTTGATCACTTTTTCCTAATCTTCAAAGGTCCTTTTACATTTTTTTTCTTTTGTTAAATACACCAAACTTGTAAAAATCAAAAATCTTGAGAAACAAAAAAGAACTTATATGTAAATTCACAGAACAAATCACCTTTTTTTCTACATTATTTTTCTTGTGAATTTATCCTCCCCTCAACCTACTCCCCCTTCCTGTGAACAAGATTTATAAAAACAATCAGCTCTGTGCTATAAAGTCCGGTTGTCCTCCAAAAACGTTTATTTAGTGTTCAGAGATAGTATATAGCTTATGATTCATCTCCTCTCTTAGCATTCAATCTAAGAGGCACATGAGAAGATTTACATGAAATGAAGGTATGCTAATAAATATGTGTTTTGCTTTTACAGTTACAGAGAAAAAGTTGAGGTAATAAATAAAGCTATGGAGATGGCCTACATAGCTAATATATACTTTTATTCATTATTACTCTATCACAAATTTCACCTGGGAATGGGGCATCATCATTCTGTTTCATTTGTGTCTGTGTACAATGCCACCCTCTATAGAATTCTTACAGTTATTATTCAAAGAAGGGAAAACAGGTAGAGCATAGAAAGCTACCCTAACTTGATTTAACTTTGTCCATTTTTCTTAACATTCTTCTCACACAAGTGAATTAAATAGAAATTTGATATGAATGGCATACAGGATTTTATTGGTGATTGATAACATTGAATGTTACATACATTTCTTAAATCCTATATCCCATTTGTCATTGTTCATGCCATTTACCAAATTGTTAACATTGCAAATTAATGTGCCATTTTAGTATGGGACCACAGCTTGACTGTAGCTGGCTTAGCAAGTGTAAAGTTGAACATGATATATTACTTAGTTTATTGAAAAACGTAAAAGCAAAACAAGAGGATACTGTTAAGAGATCATCATATTTTAATTTAAGCCAGGCAAAGACAGTGCTTTAATATTAAAACATGAAGTTACAGGCTACATTAAAGATAAAGCTTTCCCTTTCACATTTTAAATTCCATATTGCTTGTAGGATGCTTGATGCACCAAAAAAAGACCATTTAAATCCAGTGCTGGTTTTCAAATATCATTTTTCTCACTGCAATTTCATTACTATTTTTATATTTATAATAAATCTGAGTGCTTTAGTTAAACAAATTAGCAATTTTATTTTTCATAATTTTGACTGTAGTATTTCTACAATACATTCATTATGTATATAGTAGTCTGGGATGCTAAGTTATAGCAGAGATTGGTACTGGAAGGGAATCCAACAAAGTTAATTTTGAATAATAGTTCTATATTTGAGAATATATTTCCATTTTCTTGTAATTTCAATATTCCATCTGACCTAAAACTGTATGTACATTTTAAGATGCAATTATTTATGCCATAAAGTTCTGCAACATTGTTAAATATTGTTCCGTACATGGCCTTGTTTAGGTACATCTTAATAGATGAGGCAGATATATCTAATTTCTAAAACTTTACATTAAATACAAGTCATATAAGTTCAGCTGAATAAATTTTAGAGATTATCTCTAATTCACCAGGTAATTATAAAACACTCCTGTCCTACTATGGTTGTGAACATAAGGTGCTTTTGATAATCAAGTTGCTCAGTTCTTTATAGGTCAAATGTAGAGATAGGGATTGAATGAGTCTAGTTTAATGTCCAAAATAACCAAAGCACAACTTGGCATTCTAAGTATTTCATAGTTTTAGCACTTGGGCATAAGCTATTTATGAATTACACCCTCATACACACACACACACACACACACACACGCACGCACATGCATACAGAAACAATATACCTTAAAAATACTTAGTCTATTTTAGAAATATAGATAACTTCTTGTATATTTTTTGTAGTGAATTACTGGATCATCTGCTATCCCTATTTACTGTCTTTTGATTTTTTTAAATTTATTTATTTAAATTAGTTTCAAGTATACAGTACATTGGTTAGACATCTATATAGTTCATAAAACGATTCCCCCAATTGCTCTCTCCTTCCCCTGGCCCTCCACCTAGATTTTATATTAATACTAACTGCATTCACTCTGCCTTGATTTTTTTTTTTTAAATTTTGGTAACCTTATATAGGATGGTTTCAATCTTTATTTCAAAAGTTTATCCTAAATTTTCATATATATATGCCTATATACATACATATACATACACACATACATGCATTTAAAATTCTATGCAATTTATTTTCTCCACCCTACTTTTTCTAATTTCTCTATTTTCCTTTTCTTTATTTCTCTTACTCATGTTCCAAAAGTTTGATAAAATATGACATATTAATGTTATAGATTATTTCAATGTCATGCATTGTATATTAATTTTATGATTTGGTTTAAAATCATTACTGGTTATTTTGTATAATGCATAGGGATTATATTGATATATGTCTGTCTCTGCTTTTTTCATATGAACAGCCTTTTATATAATTTTAAAACATTCATCCAAAAGAATGTCTTCCAATATTATGAGGTTTTTAAAAAATATTATTCTGATCATAGAAGAAAATTTAGTTAGCATCATTATAGAAAATTTTTAAATCAAGAAATGAGATTGCTGCATGAGTTCTCACTGATCTCAAGATGCAAATTACATCCTGATAATGAAAACAAATGAGTGCCATAAATATACCTACTAAGTTTGTAAGTTTATGTTCTGGTTCCAGTGTTTTAACAGTAATACCAATGTATTCACAGAGAAAACTCCAGAGAGGCCATATCAATTCCCAAAAGTTTTTTTTTTCTTATTTCTGTAGTAGGACAGGAAAACAAATTTCCTATAATGTTCATTTTCTCCCAGAAGCCAGAATTCGAATCTACTTCAGAAACTTTTTTTTTTCAGAACATAATTCTGAGCATCATTTCGATGTAATAACACAGAAGTCATATTTTAGTGTTCTGCTTTTTACTGTCCAGGACCCTGAAATCCACAAAACCTGTGATTACTTCAGCCAGTCATGGATAGAGTAAGACAAAATGCTCAAGTAATTCCAATTCCTCAAAGGGAAGGAAAGAAAAGAAAAGAATGACATAGTAGGCAGTTTACAAAGCTTGTATCAAGAATTGCTGTTGCTCTATTAGTTCTACATATAAATAAATATGTAGTGTTTTAACATACCATTAAACATTCAATTATCTTTGTCTGCTACTCTCTTTTGGTTATTTCGCAGTTTTGCACTTTCACACAGTATCACCCAACACTTCCAATTTGCTCTCCTATTCTACAATTCTGTATAGCCAGCCATATCTCGATGTCATTACTACGAGGCTCTTACAGTATTATGTTCTTTAGCTCTGAATTTTTCTTTATTCTTCATGAAATCAGTAGGAAGGAATTGAAGGAATAACATTAACATGTGTTAGAATTTTAAACATTGATCATTTTCTATGTATTATTTTGGCCAGTTTTTGTTTTGTTAAATTTATTCGGGTGACATTTGTCAATAACTTATAAATTTCAGGTGTACAATTTTATAATATGTCATTCATATAGATTCTGGCCAATTGATTTAAACCTCTAAACTTTGAACTCCATCTTCAAAATTGCTTTTTGCATATACAAAATCTAAATGACATGGTGTCATGGATTATATATATACATCTTTGGGGAACTGCCAAACAGTGCTACCATTCTACCCAGCGTTTAATCTGCTAAGCACTACTGATTCATCTATTTCAATTGCTTTATCTATTAAAACCATTGCATAATCACCATTATGTCAGTTTGAGCAATAAGCTTGGTTTTCAAAAGAATATAACCTGTAGACAGTGAGATGATTGTGCAAAGTAAATAGCTGCTTTTATTTAACTCGAATACATATACAATGGCTCCAATTTTACATTCATTAAATATAAACAAAGGGAATCAGAAAAATGTGCGAATGGTCCTTGAACAGATTAAAAAGAGTTGGAACTTACAGAGAAGTGTTGCTGTAGTCACTTGATGAATATTTATCAACCTAAATATCTATAGCTGTTATTTTTTTTTTGTATGTGTTTTGCTTTTTATGGTGAACAGGAAGCTATAGAACAGATTTTAGACTCCGTAGATATCACCTGTCAGTGCAAGTAAAAGCAAGATTTTCAGAGACTAAAAAAGTGTTAGCAAAGGCTCTTGTATCAAATAAGATGTCTTTGCTTTATTAACCGTGTGTGTAGAAAATAGCTAAAGTATGCATTTTAATGAGAAGTGGCAGTTTGAAACTTCTTTTCAATATTGTCAGATGTAACAGTACCAAAACCCTCAGCATCTATCAGTGCCTGACAAAGTCAGGTACTCAAAATTTGTAAATAAATAGATGAACTGGACTTATTCACTTAAATTATTATAAAATTTAATCAGGTTTTTTTTTTGGCAAATATATACTTGAAAGTCAGATTTAATTTTGTAAAGCTCCAGAATTCCCCCCAGCCCATTGGACTTTTGAATAAACTTCGTGATAATGTTTTTCTTTTTTTTCACCAGTTCTGTAATCTCTCGAAAGATGGTTCAGTTCCACGTGCTTAGAAATTATTTTTCAAATAAAAATGTCAAGCTGTTCTAAAGTTTTTGTTTTTTTGTTTTTTTCTTTTGGTAAATGTATAATATATCCATTTATAGAATGCAGAAACATTAAATTGTTGCATCGCTTCTGGTCTAGTGCCTTGCGAATGTGCTTTGTACATAACAGACAGCTCTTGAATATTTTTTTAATCATTAAAATCACAAGACCTAGGAATCATTCTATAGAACTGCCATGACTGATATTTTTTCATAAACATCACATGTAGAGGGTGTTTTGGTATATTTCTGTTTTTTTCTTTCCCTGCCTATGACAAAGAATAGGTCAGTAAAGACTGAACTATTATTTTGAATTTTAATTTTGACAACTGAGAATCCCTGAAGACATTCCAGTCAGGTACAAGAATCTTTCCTTTCACTCTGGAAGTCTATTAAATTGAAAAACTCTGCTGCTGCATACAACTGCTTGCTTTAGGGGGATGGGAGGGACAACGTACAGCCCTTATAAATGTACAACTTGTGCTATAGCGAAAAGTCGAAATGCCTCACAGAAAAAAATAATACAGAATAATGTTTTTTCTCCACTAATTAAGGTTTTTATTTTGTTAAAATGTATGTTTATTTTTTCTGCAAAATAACATTAAGCATTTTGCGGTATCTATGAGCACTTCTACATTGCAGAAATCCCCTGGTAATAATTCAGTGCCTAAGTACAGTCTCAAAATTGTAGAAATCTATTTCTGTATCTATAAATGATGCATAGAATTTGAGGTTTGTATAATTTAGAGGTCAGAAAATGCTGCTAACAGATTTAATGGTATACGAAATGGGGATCCATTTTGATTTCTCTCAAATGGGAAATATAAAGCCATCAGAAGCTTTATTATTAATATTAATTATTTTAATTTGAGAACAAAGAAACTGGAATTCAGAATGATAATTTTGAAAAACCATCAGCAGAAACAAAATTTAGAATGGCACTGTCGAACTGCTTTAGGTCTAAAGTGATTATTTTTTAAATGAAAATACAACCTGACAAATTTAATTATTTTATTTGATCACAATCTTTAATTGCAGCATTTTCTGGGTGACTTTATATTACGTGTTCAGATTGTTTTGGAAACCTTTTCAAATTTCATTCCCAAGTGCCCTCTTTTCATTTTCTACTCTAATGTCTATCTGAAAGGAAGACTTTGCTTTTGGTTAATTGGGCTTTGGGCCAGCAAAGTTTGACAGCACAATGACAAATAATTGAAAGGGTGGAAAAAAGAAAAAGGAGAGACTTTTCTTGTAAATCTTACTGTTGTTTAATCAGCTGGCAAGTTCTCAAGTCTTTCTAATATCCAGCAGAGAACTTGATTGCAGTTTAACTTCTTCCAGCAATAAATTAGTGATTAATTTACTAAACACCTATGTATTAGAAAGGGAAGTTAGCAAGATTGCCAAAGGCAAGTGAGCAGTTTTGGAGAAGAACACAAGAGAAGTGTCCGACCTGTGATGAAAGACAATAACTCTCATTTTCTAATCTTATTTTTGGGTAAAAAAATATATATATAAAAATTTTAATTTTTCCAGTACTCGAAGAATCATAGTTTTTAAATAAGTACAAACAAGTACAAGTTTTATAAGTTAATGGTAGAATGGTATAGTTGTGCAGTCCTTTCCATTAATGTCTAGGCTCTATGTCTGTTTTGTTTGTAGCACCTAACATTATTACTTGCACATAATGAGTGCTCTATTATGTTTCAGAGTCTTTAGGACATGAAGAGTTCCTAAAACCTTTGAAATCTTGGCAGTACTGAAGCCACTAGCTACATGTGGGTATTGAGCATTTGAAATAATGATGGTCTGAGTTGAGATGTCCTATGAGTGTAAAATACACACTAGATATTTAAAGACTTAGTATAAAAAATGTAAAATATCTCATTAATAATTTTTATATTGATTACATGTTGAAATAATATTTGTGTATATTGACTAAAATAAAATATTAAAATTAATCTCAGCTGTTTCTTTTTACTTTTATAACATGGATATCAGAAAATTTTAAATTACATATATAGCTTGTATCTGAGGTTTACATTATATTTCTACTGGACAATGCTAGTCTAAAAGTAGAAACAAAGTGACTTTTCTAAGGGAAGGCTAGTAGGACAATTTTGGATATCAGGAAATCTTTTTTTGTACTTTGTAAATTAGTGATATAGTGGGCATGGGAAAGGCTTAAGAAGACATGGAGAAATAACTAAAATGGGCAAGCAAAAATGGAGGCAGTTAGCAGCTGGCAACTTGAGATTGTGGTAGAAAACCAAACACTCAACCCAAAAAGATTCCTTAGGTATGAATCTTTGAGAAATGTAAATCTAAGAAATTCAATTTTTCTTAAAATTATTCAAACTTGGATCTAAAACAGTTTCTACAAGGCTGCCTAAGTGTCCGAATATAACAAAAAAAATGCAATATTATAAATTTGAAGTTGACATTTTAAAGTGTATCTTTACACTATTTTTATACCATTATGTATTAAATAAGCAAGATTTTATGTTCCTATTTTCTCTTTAACTCCAGAACAAAGCAACTTGTTTGGGAACTTCACTAATTTAACTCTCCTGAAAACAGGCCAAATAGTTTTTCATTAGCACAGAAGAGACTATGGAATGTTATTGTTTGTGTTTAAAAATATATTTAAATAGTTTCTAATAATTTGCTTTAAAAATAATACATATTCCCCTAGCATAAACCCTCTCAAGACTTACTGTTTTTCTCCTATAATGTAGTTACACTCCACATTTGCTGATTTCTTTAATATAAACTAATAGCATCTCTGATAGACTACATTAGAACCACCTAGTTAGTACATCTAATATAAGCACATCTAGATTTATATAATATATACATTAGGGAGTCATTTTATTTCAAACACATGTTCTTCGACCACTTGAAGACTACTTTTTCTTTATAAGATCATCTGCAAGCATAATTTCAGGAGCTTGGCTTGGATAAATTTACATATATGTGTAGATTATTTT
>NW_006442487.1:645643-646997 GCF_000325575.1 Pteropus alecto
ATTTATATACAAATATATTTACATATAATATATTTACATATTTATATATATAGATATATATTTACATATAATATATATTTACATATTTATATATAAATCTATATATAGAATTATATATATTAAAAATGTATTTTGGAATAAAATGTTTGCATCCTGAAAAACTACTGCTATGTCTAGCATTGTGTATACTCTCTAGTCTCTTTGTTTAGAAAATTTACTCTCAAGAATTTGAGGACTTCTGTAAGTGCAATAGATTGACCTGGATGTCAGACATACATCGCAGTCATGAACATTTTTTCCTCACGTAATATTTTGTATGATTTATAGTTTTTTATTTTGTTTACATTATGATTGGTGGTGGCATTTCAATTAATAAAATTACTTCAACTTTACCACCCTCATCTTTCAGAAACAAGGGTGAATTTACATGCTAAACCATAGGCCCCAAAATTGTAGATCTGAAAGTATCCTGGCAATACAGATGGGTACTTGCCATTCCTAATTATGGCTAAGGATAACTGAGATTAATATCTCTGCAATAGTCTATTACACTAATGAAAGTTGGACCCGGCATAACAACCAAAACAGCTCTACAGTGCTAAAGTCTATTTTCTATTCAGATATAAATAGATACTAAATATACAAATTTATATACATAAATGCACAAACTTGAATTGATTTACTTTGTTCATATCAGAGAAAGATTAGTAGAATAAGAACTATACCTATACTCTTCATAAAGTTCAGACGATCCATTTTGTAGATTTTAACCAAGGATATAGGTTCTAATGAGAGACCATGCAGATTTTTAAAATTAAATTTATTGAAATGACATTAGTTAATAAAATTATGTAGGTTCCAAGTGTATAAATCTAGAATACATCATCTGTATATTGCATTGTGCATTCACCAAAGTCAGATCTCATTCTGTCACCATATATTAGACCCCATTTACCCTTTTCTACCTCCCCCTCTTCTTTTTCCTTCTGGTAACCACTAAACTATTGTCTATGTCTATGTTTTTATTATTATGATTATTATTATGGTGACATTGGTTAACAAAATCCAGTAAGTTTCAGGAGTACAATTCCACAGTAAGGCACATATGCACATTGCAATGTGTGTTCACCGCTCATAGTTAGATTTCTTTCTGCCACCACGTATTCAACCCCTTTTACCCTATCTATGATTTTTCATGCATATTTTTATACTTTCTAATTTTTGAATCATTTGAATGAATTATCTACTCAAAAATTATGTCAATCTTAAAAAAAGGAAAAACAGGAGTCTTGACTCCGGTGGGGAATGGTTAGGGAGTATAAGCTAGACCAAGTGTATTCTCAGCTATGATCGA
>NW_006442487.1:647445-673494 GCF_000325575.1 Pteropus alecto
TAAAAAAAAAAAAAAAAAAAAAAAAGCAGAGAAGTCCCAAGTGCCGCCTTCTTTGCTTTGAGTTAATTATCAGGTGTTACGGGGTTACAAAGGAAAAAATATTTTCCTGATCTCTATAGTGTCAAACTGATTTTCTGAAGCATGATATTCGATTACTCTTATTTCTCCAAGTAGAATCACTGACATGGTTTGGCAGAAAAGAATTATTATTTTTATTTATTTTTATTTTTTTTATTTTTTGCTGTGCAGAAGCTTTTTAGTTTGGTATAGTCTCATTCTTTATTTTTACTTATACTTCCCCTTTCTTTATCTTTTCATAGAACCAGTTTTTAGTTCCATTGATCATTTCTGTTGTCTTCTTAGTCTCTCTTTTATTTATTTTTGTTCTAATCTTATTATTCGTTTCTTCTACTAACTTTGGACTTAATTTGTTCTTTTTCTAGTTGATTTTGATGTAAAGTTAGATTGTTTATTTGAGATTTCTCTTGTTTCTTAAGGTAGGCCTGTATTGTTATAAAATTTTCAATTTTAGTTCAAAGTAGGAGACACTTCCCAAAAGTTTACATACTAGAGCAAATTGATATTTGCTTGTTTAACTTCAATTATAGAACACTTTATGACTACTTGGAACACTGAAATGTTTCAGATGGTGGAATAAAGGTCATAAAGACAATGTGCTTTAGAATTGCACTTTAAACTTTTATTTGAAGTATTTTTGCTTATTTAAAATATATGTATGTTTTTTATGTTTATGTATATATACATTTGCAAAATCTGATTGGATAATCTTATGAAGCTCACTTCAGAACAGCAAAGCTTTTATTTAAGTTTCAATAACAAAAGTCTAAAAGTTGTAAAGAGCCATATGTCTCTTTTGGCGTTAATAGCAGTACTACTACTACTAGTTAGATACAGTAAAATTCTTTTGAGAATAGTTTTCCTATTGTGGATGTACTTGGGGGACACATTAAGAACTGTATCACAAAGTCTGATATTAGACATGCAGGAAGATGTGTCTGTACAGTTATTTTATGTGAAATCCTTACTTGTATTTTTCATGAACAAAATCCAATTGGACTAAAATACCATTTATATCATAGATTGTAATGTCATCTTATATAACACATATATGAGGATTTCTCTAATGCAGTCTCTTGTCCCTTCAACATTTTGCTTAAATGTTACCTTTTCCATGAGGCCTTCCTTGATAATGCTATTTGAAATTGCAACCCAGGCGAATCCACAGCACTCTCATAATCTTCCCTAATTTATTTCATAGCATAATTACCATCTAACATACTATGTAATACACTAATTTTTAATTCGTATGTTTCATCCTCTCCCTCACTAAAATCACCATGAGAGTAGACATTGCTGTATTGTCAGCACCTAGTACAGTGCATGGTTGATAATGTGCTGAATAAATATTTCTTGAATAAAAGAATGTAACTTACAGTCAGTTCCAATATTCCTAGCACATTAGAGTGTTTTTCCATTTCTGTAGTGGTTAATTCACATAATTTAATTTACCTTATTTACCATTTATACACTCATTATGTTTTTGTATATATGTGGACTTGAGTGTTTTAAAATCATACACAAAGAATAAATTCACACTGAATAAATAAATGCCCTAACATGTCTTGATAAGCCAAAGGATAGCAACAGTACTTAAATTTAATTTCTCCTTGGATGGGTTTTAAATGACTCCATAAGAGATATATTTCAATATACCTTAAATTACACAAGACAGGTGCTTTATTTAGCTAATGCATTACCACTTCTAAAAATCTGTCTCTGGAATACATGAACAGGTATCAATGAACAGGTCTAATTATTTAGAAGACTATTAGAGCACATTTTCTGAACCTAAAACACAACAAGGGTCGTCTACCCAATGTACCTTAGCTTTGGGACCATACAATAAGACACCTGTCTGGTGTGTAAGATTGTGGTTTTTATAAATGTCTGAGTTAAAACAGTTTTCTATTACTGAGATAAAGGCCCTGTCCTCTCTCTCCTTAAACTTATCAAATGGTTCGTCTTCTATTTCTCTGCTGATAATGGCAGATACTGGTTTAATTGCACTATCAACAACTTATAAACAATATATGCTCTTTTCCCTATTAAGGATTATTATAACTTTCCATTAATTATTACGTGAGAGGGAAAGTGAAGGATGTAGAGTCATTTAATGTCAAAAGCTAGAAGTATTGGTTTATTAACCAAATAAAAATGACAGTGTAAAAACAGTTGTTATAATACATAGTCAATTGATGTAATAAAACTATTTTAAGGCACATTAGGGTACCACTTAAAATGAGGTAGTTTGTGGCAATATGCTTATTTCTGTTAAAAATGATATTTTCATTAAAAAGAAGTAAATAGGTGTTGATAGACTGAAATATTCACTTTTTTTGCTCTTGGTCTTATAATCAACATCTATTTAGGAGTTAAACTGAAATTTAAATGTATTTTACTCTTACTACATTTGTATTTTCATCATACTGGTTTTCTTTTAGAGTTTTGTTGCATTCGCTTCTATAATATAAATCAATATTTGAATAATATCAATAACACTATTTGTTTCTTATAATATGGAAAGAAATTACTTACATGTTGAAAGCCAGTTCATTATCTTTCTGTTCTTAGTATTAGAGAATATCAAGAATACTTTTAATAGTTTGCAATTTTTAAATCCTAATATAGTTGTACTTCATAGAAAATATATTTTGCGTATAGTTGACTCTGTTTGCTTTATTTATCATTGTGACCCTAACTTGGATTTTAATATTGCCCATATAGTAATGCACTTTAGCCTTTTATCTAGAATAGATAATTTTTATATTTAGAAAACTACACTTGCTTTATTTGCCTTCATTGTTCTGCACTTAGTACCTGTGAAATTTTGAGGACAAAAGCAAGTTCACATTATTGAAATAACAATATCTAATGGATTTTGTACTCTTTATCAAATTAATGTAGTAAAAACCAATTTTCTGTTATTTTAATATAAATATTTAAAATTACAGAAACAGAGTGGATTAAAGTAAATAACAGAGGAATATATGAAGTAGTAATGAATGTATGAAGTTTGGAAACCCTATCTCATAGATCAATACACATCTAGAATCTCTCAGTCTGTTGCTGTATTTTCATATGTGACTGTAAGAATGTAGATTTGCTGGGTTCTTTTTCATGCGAGCCATTGCAAAAGATTCAAGAGGCATTTAATGGAAAAAATCATCCTTCATAGTGAGGAAGAATCATATGTATGAATCCTTGGTTTGCATGGCATAAACGCATCACATTATCATTTTTTTTTAATTTCATAGTTTATTAGTTAACAGTCTATATTAATATTCTAAAACTATAAAGGATTTTGTTGCTCAGAAGAATAAAAAGCAAAACTCTATATTTTTTATAGTGTAAAGAAGAATTATCCAGACCAAATACGAAAGGATTTGGTGAAGAGCTCAATCTTAGAACAAAAATATGGCAATTTAGATTTATTTTAGTATTATATATCAAAATAATCAAAAGCTTTAGTTATTTATAGTTATATTAATATTAAAATATTAAATTATTATCTATACAGACTATATTTTCTAAATATAAATGAATCATCTTGACATAAAGAAGATACATTAATAACTGAATTGCATTGTTGTCTTTACAATCCTCTGAAATTTAACCTAGTAATAAATAAGTTTTCCAAATTTAACTTGACAATTTTATAAAGAAAATACTTTTTAATTAGAATTATTGTCTAGTTTTCAAGTACCCTGCAATGATATCCCTATATTACAGAAAGTTAGAAATAGCATCTATGGCACAGTCTTCTGGTTACTGAGATGTACTAATAAAAAGAACTTGTTGTTTTTTTATTGTTGTTTGTTTGGTTTTGTTTTGGTTTACTAAACAGAAGGACTTTATTATTGTCAGAATGTTAGAAAAGTCGAATTTAGTTAATATAAAAAGGGCAAATTGAAAAACTGGTTAAGGAGGAATATACCGCCATCTAGAAACTTGATATTATTTAAGCTCTAAGGTAACTATTTTTTCCTCATTTTTCTTACTAGTTATGAATAATTATATTTTACCGTGTATTGTTTCATTAGAAATGGTCTGAGATATGCCAGGAAAAAATGATATATTTATGAATATTCTTGAATGTAAGCTTTGGAAGGAAGTGTGAGCATATATAAAAAACACAATGGAAATGTGAATAGGATTTAAAACAAAGATAACTGATTAAAATAAATACTAATATATTTCACCACAAAAAAAGTCTTGAGTTAAAGTAAAAAGTGTCATTCTTCGTAACTTTGATGCAAGAATTCCATTCATAGTGCAATGTATGACAAATTATCCTCACAATGGTATGTTAGGATTAAGAGTCATTGACTTGATAAAAATAAAGCAATAATTTTAAAATATTATAGATAAATATAATGAAGAGTTCCTTCTGTATATGAACAGAAAGAGTCTTATTGCAGACCCTGTAAGATCTTTATAATTTAAAGATGATAAGTGACAATCTCTATGTATATTTTGAAAGATGAAAATGAGTTGAGATCACCATCTGGTTATATATTTGGTTTATATTGTTGATAATAAACATGGATTCCCTCAAAAAAAAGCAGCCTCTGCAATACCTTAATATATTCTCAAGTCATCTTGCTATGGGATTTTAATCTCGGTACAGGGCTTTTGTCATTATAAAAATCTGTCTTTTTTTTCTTTTCTTGCTGTATTACATATGTAATGCCCCACTTAAACAGAATTAGGTAGCACAAGTGAAAGATTCAGTTCAAGAAGCTATTGACTTTGTTGTAAAGTGCCATGGATCTACCATAATTATATACAACCCTACATTGCTTCTGATGTTCTGTAATTATGATCAGTGATATATATTATTGATTTTAAAGTAATTTAGAACTGGTCCATGTTCAGATTTGAGTTGCTATGTACACTGTAATTGCTTTGGTAATGTGTCTAGATTTTATTTAAATGCTTAAAGATGGCTTTCTGGCTAATGAAAAATAATTGTTTGTACTTTCCCATTTCTAGTACTTCCTGTTATAAATGCATCTGCCATAGCAGAAAATAATTGTCATGAAATTCCTAAAAGGATTATGTGACTAATACTAGATACACAGAATTTGCAAGGGGGATTTTCCATAAAAGAGAAACTATTAAAGGTATCTAAGTTGTGTTATGAAAAAGCTTGAATGTTAAACACAGGCAGAAGGGCCTTTACCTTATTCTTTTAAGGAGTGTATTGGTGGAATTTGTGAATGACATTACATCCATTGTGTACTCTTATGAGAATCTGTCCTAAATAATAGATAGCCAAATATAATATACAATAATATTAATATTTGAATATAGTTTCTAATTATTTCCTTGTATATCATCTATTTCTCTTACTGAAATTCTAAAGCTAACCACTATATTGTTATTTCATTATACAATAACAAAATGTGTTTTCAATACTTCAAAAGAAAAAAATGACATTGGTATATATTAGTACTTATAAAATTAAGTGTTCAGAAAATATACATATTTTACTTTTGTTCTGTTACTGTAATTCTTGTATCAATCTTATTTTTATAAAATAACTAATCTTATTTTATAAAGCATACTATTTATAGCTTAATGTTATTTTTGATATGTAATACTTTTGAGTAGATATAATTATGACTATGCCTTTGAATATCAGAAAATAGTTTCTAAAATTACAAACCTTTTATTTAATATGTGGGTTTTCCTTCACAATCCTGTACCTTGTATAATATTTTGGATGGAGCTCTTGCAACTAATTTTTATCACTATCATCTGAGCACTAACCATACATCAAAATAAATTGTCTAAGCAGATGTTTTAAATATCAAAACATTTTTGCCCAAACAGAATTTCCTGTAATATTTCTGTTATAAGAAATTTATCTAGCAAAAGAGTCAATTAGTTTGCTGATTGACAACAGGAAATGCCACCAATGGTTGTAAATTGATGATTCTATTCATTATCATGTTGGCAACTCTCCTTATTATGAACATTAAAAGGATTACTTTCCTTTCATTTAAACCTGCACCTGCATTTCTTTTTGCTGAAATATCCTGACCTCAATTATATATTGCAGTTTTACTAGCTAATTCTTGTTTCCTTTTCCTCACTCAATACAAAGTGCTATATTAATCCCTAAAGTATATATTAAAAGGATTATCTAAAGACTATAAAATTAAGAGTTATATTGCTGTCAGGGAATCTTCTCTGAAGAGCTTTTAAAATGGATATTGAATGACACTACAGGTGAACAGTTTTAGTCTAGACCAGGGAATAAGCAATCTAGGGGTGCTATTGAGCCTTAAAATCATTAAAGAAAATATTTACTCGTTTCGAATAGAAATATAATAATAATTTATTTCAGCAAAAATTTTTGTAAGTGTTCATTTTATCAGCAAATATCTAATGATATTTAATTTCAGGAAAGTGTAAGATTCTTGGAAGAATCAAAATAAAAATTTATGTTCCAGATTTTGCCTCTTATTCATGTTGTTGTTATCTCCATAACTATTAATTTCCTATGTCACTTTAGGATGAAAACAAAAGCCAAAACATAGAAAATGGTAGTAGATATTTCTTTACTTTTTAATAGTATAATAATACAACAGAATAAGAGTAGATCTAAGATTTAATTTCAGAAGCATCATTACTCTTCTGAATATTTTCATCCACAATTTACAACAGATGGAAGTTGAAACAGAGTTTCCATTTCATAGGAAAGTGATCTTTTTTGACTTATGTTTTAATTCAAATGGCAAGTGAATTACTTTATGAATTCCACCCCCCACCCATATATTTATGGACCAATAACTTTAGAAAGAGACTGCATCATCCATTCTTTATAATTAGCATAGCCAATTTCTTGAATAAATGACTGAATGGTTTCTTAGTATAACTTCTTTCCCATATTTTGTGTTAGTGATGTATTGGAATATATTACATGTATTTCTTCTTTAAGTTCCTTAATCATTTATTCAGTGCTCACTATAAGCTATGAACTGTGCCAAACGTAAGTTCACTGAATTCCCAGCATCTAACACAGTATCTGGTAAAACATAAATATTCAGAAAAAAATTATGAACTGGTGATACAGTGATTAACAAGACATAATTCCTGACTTCAAGAACCTCACGGTCTAGTGGGGAAGGCAAACATATCGACATATGAAAATATTAATTGTAATAACCACTTTTTTTAACCCAGGAGACAGTATAGACTCAGAAGTAGTAATAATTAACTTAGGTTGGAGAAATTCATACAAAATACTTTCCAGACTAATTATTCTACAGCTAATATCACATTACTTAGGATAAGATATATTTTGCATGAAAATATGGGTGTTGAAATAAAATAAAAATACTTTATATATTTCATATCTTCCTCAATTTCTAACTGAAAACTGTACTTATATTTGTCTGAAAATATTCAAGGCTAAGTTTATAAACTATTATAATATCTTCTTCCTAATATTCAAGATAAATTTAAGGAAAATATTAATTTTATGAATATTTTATGATTATCTATGGTTTTCTATCCAAACAATATTATATAGTTAAAACAGATGTACATAAATGATACATCTATAGAAGTTTAGTTCTGTTGTTAAAGAATAGAAAGTCTAAGATTACTAAAGGAAAGTTCAAATAAAATTAGAAACATGTAAGAAATCATAGTAGTCCCTGTGATAAAATCAGTTCTCAAACTTCATTCCAGGTGTGAGGAAATGAATATTTTCAAACATACAGGAAAGAATTTAACAGTGAAGTTAAGAATTTAACACCAGACATCAATATATCCAACACCTAGGTTCTACTATTAATATTTCACTTTAAAACTTGATTTTGGAGGTTTACTTTTATAGTCAAAAAGCCCTTTCTCATACAAATACTCATTTCTAATACTAAGGACAGGTATTATTACGCTGATTTTACAAATAAAAAACCCTGCAATTTAGAGTCACTTATTAGTTCCGTGCCCAGAAGAGTTCTTTACATTTACATTGTGTTTGCTGACCTTGGCTGTACATGGTACTTGCCCAAAGCTTTAAAAATTCTGATACTGTGGTCCTACTCCCAGAAATTTTGTTAGAATTCATCTGGATGACTGAGTGTTAAGATTTTTAAGTGCACTCTAGGTGATTATGATGGTATTCAAGATTGAGAACCCCAATGTAGGTGTTTAAAAAACGGTCATTGAATAAATGTTAAATAATTTTTTTTTTCAATTTTGGCTTTCTTTATGACAGCTTTATTGAGATACAAATCACATACTGTAAAATTTGCTCATTTAAAGTAGAAATTCAACGTTTTTTTAGTATATTCCAAAAGTTTGTGACCATTATTATAATCAATATTAGAACATTTTTATCACTCCAAAAAAAAAACCCCAATACCAATTAGCAGTCAATTATCATTTCTCCCAACCCCCTGCATGCATAGACAATCACTAATCCACTTTCCGTTTCTATAGATGTGCCTACTCTGGATATTCTATATAAATGTAATCAAACAATAGATATCTTTTGTGTCTGTCATTTTTCACTTAGAACAATGTTTTTAAGGTTGATCCACATTTTGGTATGTATTCAGTACATTATTCTCTCTATGGCTTAATAATCCTCCATCGTATGGATTTCCTGATTTTTTTTTTTAGCCATTCATCCATCAGTTGATGAACATTTGGATTATTTTCAATTTATGATTATCATGAGTAATGTTCTGTGAACATTTATGTACAATTTTTTGTGTGGACATATGTTTTCAATTCTCTAGAAATGGAATTGTTAAGTTAAATGGTAATTTTAAGTTTAACCTTTTGAACAAAACTATTTTCCAGAACCATTTTACTTTCCCACCAGCAAAGTCTGAAAGGTTTGAATTCCTCCACATCCTGGAAAACATATGTTATTATGTGTCTTTTTGATTGTAACTATCCTAGCAGGTGTGAAGTGGTATCTCATTGTAGTTTTAATTGGCATTTTTCTGATGTCTCGAAGGCATTTAGCATGTTTTCATGTATTTTCGTCCATTTGTGTATCATCTTTAGAAAAATTTCTGTCCTTATCTATTTTTTACTAACTTATAAGAGTTCTTTATATATTCTGGACACTAGTCCAACATCAGATATATGATTTACAAATATTTTCCTTGATTCTGTGGGTTGTCTTTTCACTTTATTGGTGAAATAATTTGAAGTGCAGAAGTTTTTAATTTTAATGAATTCCAGTTTTTTTTTTATATTTCTTTTGATACTTGTGCTTTTAGTGTCATATCTAAAAAAGCTTTGATTAATTCAAAGGTCATGAAAATTTTCTCCTATATTTTCTTATAAGAGTTTATAATTTTAGCTCTTAGATTTAGGTTTATAATCTACTTTGTTAATTTTTCTATGTGATGTGAGAAAGTTCAATGTTATTTTATTAAATATGTGGATATCCAATTTTTCCAGCAACGTTTATTGAGGAGACTGTTTTTCCTCATTGAGTTGTCTTGGTATCGTTATCCAAAATAAATTGTAAATGTGAGAGCTTGTTATGGACTCTTACTTATGTTCCATTGATCTATAGGTCTATCTCTTATTTTTCAGTACCATACTCTCCTGATATTCTTGCTTTGTAGTAAGTTTTGAAATTGAGAAGTATGAATCCTCCAATATTGTTCTTTTTTCTTTTTTTTTCCCAAGGCTATTTCGGCTATTCTGGATTCTATGTATTTCTACACGAATTTTAGGACTAGCTTGTCAAGTTATTCAAAAGAATCCAGTTAGAATTATAATAGGAATTATATTGAATCTAGATCAATTTGAATAGTTTTGCCATATTAACAATATTAAATATTCTGATCCATGGGCATGCGATATCTTTCCATTTATTTTAGATTTCTTTGATTTATTTCAACGATGTGTTGAATCTTCACCACTTGTTTTGCACTTCTTTTGCTAAATTTATTTCTATGTAGTTAATTCTTTAGATGCTATTGTAAATAGAACAGTTTTCTTAATTTCATTTGTGGCTTGCCATTGTTCCTGTATAGAAATTCAGATAGGATTTTCTATATACAAGACCCTGTCATCTTTAAATAGAAGTAATTGTACTTCTTCCTTTCCAATATGGATGACATTTTTTTTTCTTGACTAATTCTTCTAGTTAGAATCTCTGGAGCAATGTTAAATTGAAATGTGACAGCAGATATCCTTTATCTTAGCAAGAAAGCATTTAGTCTTTCACCATAAGTATAATGCAAGCTGTGGTTTTTTCACAGTTGCTTTTTATCAGGTTAAGAAAGTTTCTTTATAGTTCTTTTTTATAGTTTTTATCACTAAGGTGTTTTAGCTTCATTGAGATTTCAGTTAAAAATTTTAATTGACTTTAGATTACTAGTGAACATATATATTCCATTACTCAAAATTCACTAGAAAAGAAGCAAAACAAAACAAAACAAAATCTTGTGAACAAAATGTTTAATCCATGCACATCTCAGCACATAGTTACTACCGGTTAATTGTGAAACACTGATCTAGGCAGTGGATGGGCTCCAAAGAAAATTAGTTGCTTATAAAAAGCCTGAGAATGTTCTTAAAAGAGTATAGGTTTCTTTCTGTTTTAAATGAATGAGTCTCATTTTTACGTGTTTGGAAATATTTCAGTCATTGGACATTGCATGTTTATTCCAAAAGTATCTAAGGCAAGTGTCCATATAATTTATGGTCACCAACTTCCTTTGTATTATTGTTTTACATAAAATATCCAAATGATGGACGTATTTATTTTTGAAATGCCCAGAAAATTGCCTCAGTTGATTAAAATTTAAAATTTTCACTGTTTTTTGAAAGAAATTTATCTATACAAGAAATGGTTCCATTGTCTTAATCTTCTGTAATCAGACAGAATAGCTCAAATCATATTTCCTGCATTTAGGTTGTAACTAAAGAACTATTTTACTTAAATAATGCCAGGAAAGGCATTAGCCTTTCTTTATGGGGGTCCTAAAACATTAAGCAATGCAGTGTATTGACTTTGAGATTAGATTGCTTTTAGATGACACTTCCTGAGAGTAGAAGTCTCATTTCAGGTAAGTCTTTTATGACCTCAGTGCTAAAGGCCCTCAGTGCTAATAGTCCTACTATATGACTTTTTAAAGAATAAATAAGATAAAAAGAGCCTTTATTTTGTTTGTTTGAGGCAATCATTGATTTAAATTTCTTCTCGTAACTTTTGATTTTGTTAGAAGCAGATAATGATATAGTCTGACAAGGCAAATAATGACATTTAGTTCCTCCTTTGAAATAAGTAGCCGGAATTGATCAAGTCACATATTATTGATGACTTTGATATATACCAGGGAAATAGACACACAGAAAAAGCCATATATAGAGATCCTACTTTCCTACTTAATTGGTATAAATGATGTTTCCTGGAAAGTCTGATTTTAAAATCTATGACTTCTAAGTATATTTGTAGCTCTATCTTTAAAAATGTAATGAGAAACAGAAATCAGGAAACCGATTACTCAACCGAAGAAGAGGTTTCAGTAAAATGAGAATACAAATCAGAGCAAACCTATTAAGGAATGAGACAGATACAACAATCTCACAGAATTTTGTGAGGAAATCTGGGCAAAGGAGAAGCTATTTTTATTTTTAGTGTGAAAGGTGATCCTAAAAAGAGAATACAGCTGAGAATGATTAAACATAATAATACAAGCAAATGATAAAGTCATAAAACCCAGCTTTACATAGGCAAAGAGGGATACAAGAGCAAAAGGTAAAAATCTTGTTATTTGGCTTGGAAGAGAATATGATGATTTTACTAAAGTCTATTTTGAATTTGTGTTTACACTTTGGAATAGAGAGATTACCAAAGTGACATTTCCACTGCTTGATAATGATACTGATCATGATGATTTGGGGAAAACGTGGAATGGCTGAGTATTGATAGATCATGATGAGTTCAATGTTTGCTAGGTTGAAAGTATCAAAGGAATGTGCATGTAAGAATTAGAAAATGTAGAGAATTAAATGCTAGATAAAGAGCTAAATCATAGTTGGAAATGTAGATGTGAAATGATTGCATGCTGAAACCAAGAGTCTTTAATTTTAAAAGATAGAAGACCTAATTGTCTAAGAATGACAGCTTTTGATATATCTATCAGGTATATGATAAAATATATAAGCTTCTATGCCATTCATCTTTCCTATACTTCTGAAGCATCTTGGATACAGTTAGTTAAGTTCTAAAACTATCCAAAATAAATGTTATTACTTGACATTAAGATTTAGAGTCTTAGCCATTTTTGTTCTACAAAGTATACAAAATTATAACTACATGGCTTTTGTGCTTCAATAATAAAAAATGATAGTTTCCCATTAGGGATTAAATGCAGTTAACCATGACAGAACAATCTTAAGAAACTTAGTTCTAGCATAAAAGCATCTAAAATATATAAAACTTTCAAAATATCATTTAATAATTCAGGGAGAAGAAAAGTAGATATTGTATATTGCAGCTTTCCTGCAAAACTGCCATAGCCTAGCATAAAGTTCAATGTACAGGAGAAAAAAAAGTCTGATTTTGTAAGAAAGCCACAAAGTATAAGCTCTCATTTTGGATGATTAATTAAATGTCTCTATTGGGTATATAAGATTCAAATGTTAGGTACTTTTAGTCAAAAACTTCTAACTCTTAGAATCCAGTATGAATGATACATCAAATTATTGCTAACTGTAGAAGATATTCTCCCCTGAAAAGGACACACATATACATAAAAAAGAAAAAAAAATCTTGTATTCTCTAGGTGTTATATAACTCTGATATAATTTAAAATCACCTGAATAAGAACTTTCCAATCTATCATTCCATGAAGGCAAATTATTCAGATTGGTTTCCTCTTTTAGTAAAATAATGGAATTTCTCCATTTAGCAGTCAAAGTAACTCTCTGAAAACCACAGAAGTTAGTGGCAAAAATAAACCCAACACCCAAACTCTTGATTTTTTTATGTACTCTTTTCCTCTATAACACTGCCACACTATGAACTTACTGGAATGAAGCAAAATAAACAAGAGCAATTGACATATGTTTCATAATTGGACCGTCACCTTGGTTTTCAAAAATTTAGGATGTACCTAGGAACTGACTTCTCAGATTACCTCTGGACAAAACTGGGTAGACTTAAAGATACATTTGACTTGATTCTTATTATCCACCATAATGGATTTCACTAGAGCTTTAAATTCCTCACTGAAAATGCCACAGGAATTTAATGGATTAGCCAAATCACAGGCTTGTAGATATTTTCAAGCAATGTGCTGAGTTGCTGGAAAAGTAAAGCTTCCTTAGTCTTCCAAGTTTAACTTTTTTCAATTCCCTCAATACCTACCAATGTATACATTCATTCAGTGTGCAATATAGTAGGGGATATTGTTTCAAGAATAAGATCCAGATTCAACATGCAGAATATTTGTCAGTTTTGAAAGTTGACCTTTATATCCTTGATCATAAAACCATATGCAGTTCTGTAATTTAAGCTGTCTACTACTTTTACATGGGAATGGAAGAAGACAAAAATTGTATACATGGAGATATTATAATTTCTCTACATGGGTTAATATACATCACAGATCCTTAGAATAGGTTTCCACACTTTGTGGGGGTTGGGGTTGAAGGCATATCCCTCATGGTAACTAGTGGTTGTTTTAACTGTAAACTACAAGTTCGTAATTCTTATTCTAAAATTAGTTTAGGGCATGGTGTCCTGTGTTTACATTTCTTTGGGGAACTTCTTGTACAAGCAATGATCCTAGCCATTAAGGAGAACAAAGGTTGAAAGCAGAACATATTGAGAGTAACACATTTTGACGTTGTTACAAAAGTTTCTTTGGGGCTAAACTCCAGAATTGAGATGACCTAATACCCTCTCATCCTGGAGGCAGTCTATTTCCTAATAGGCAGTAAATCTTACAATTCAGTTGAATGATGAGGTCATTTTTAAGTTTCTCATTATTTAGCCAAATAAATTTTTATCCTTTGGGGCTTAGCCATACAAATTTTGTAAACATATTTTGATGCGCTTAAAGTACTGAAAGATGCACAAATGTGAGTTGAATTCCTGAATTTCACTGCAACATTCAAACAAAACAGAATGCTTTAGCAGAAACAATTTTTGTACATGTTTTTAGATGGTATGTAAAGATTGTACATTACCACAATCAAATTCTTATTTATAAATATATGTATTAAATACACACAATTTGCAAAATGTTCTGTATTTGGTAGTACTGCATATTTAGTTTGTTTTGGTTTACTGTAACACCTCTCACCAATTACCACTACCACTCACGTTTTACCCATCAATGTTTTCCCATGGAGTTTTCATTTGTTTCAGAAAAAGATTATAAGGCGTGGATAAATGAGTTGTAAGAGGAATTCAGATTGACTTATTTTGGCATGATTTTAAAAATAAAAATTCACAAGTACAGAAACAGAGACATTTTTACAGAAATAATTTGATATCTATTTTGTGAACAGTAGGGACCAGGTAGAATGAAAGCACTTATATTCTAGCTGTAAAACCTGAAGCCCACCCTTCCCCAGTGACTCTCAAAGTAATGAAAATTGAAGAATATTGTCTGGATTTTTCAGCTATCATAAACACAGAACAGTGAATATTATTCAGTAAAGTAGGGTGGCTGCAGATGTTCAATTTATGTTCATTATTAGCATTTATCCTTTCCTGAATCAGATATCCTATACCCATAGAATTGCACCTAACTGTGGACATATCACGAGAATTTAAAAAAATGAATTTATTTGGCATGTATATTTGTGTAATATTATTTTATGTTACTTAAAGCAGTGATCTAATGGCATGTCTCCATACTTTAAAATTTTCAAGTGGCAAAATATTATGGTAAATTCATGCAATCTGGGAATGTATATTTGAAAATACACAATCTCTAAGTTGACTGTTTACCTTGCTCAAAATGTATCAGATATTTGGGAAACCTTTCACTTCCCATGTCTTGAATTCCGTTCTAAGCCTTATTCAGTAATTCACATTTATTAAGCTTCATTTTTATTTTCCAAGAATAAGGGAGAATACTTTTTTTGTTGACAAATATTTCCAAGTTTGAAAAGTTTTCATCTAATAATTTAAATAATAGATTTCACCACTTACTACACATCACACAAAATTCACTATCATTAAGAATTAAAGTCATAAAGAGGATTTTTTTGTTTCAAATCTAAATTAGAGACTATTTGAGGATTAAATGAAAACTTTTATAAAAAATAGGTGAGGACGTTTTTTACTGCCATTAATACTGTACTAACTAGACACATGGATTCAGATGACATATTTTTAAATGGTAACTCTGCTTGTTTTCCATCAGACTTTTCCTGTATGTATCTTAATTCATAGATTTATATAGTTAAATCTTTGAGACCGCTAATTCCCTAATCAAGAATAAGTCTCATGTTATACCATATATACAAAGAAGGTAGAAAAATGAAAAAATAAAAACTAATTCAAGCCAAAAGATCACATTCTTTATAATTTATAACTAACATGTAAAATATGGATATTTTTATCTCAAAGTATTTAAATTATTTTGTAAATTTTCATTTCATTTTGTACATGAAAAGAAGACAACGAGGACCACTTAAAGCAAGTGAATATTAATAATTATAGTATGCCTTTTTTATAAAGAATATAAAGACATAAAGGCAAAAAGTTTAATTGCCAAAAGGAAGAAAATTTCAAAAACCCTCTTTTCAGAAGCATTTTTGCTTTCCCTTTATTTTATTTTATATATCTATAACAATCAAAAAATAAAATATCAAAAAAATCAAAAAAATAAAAACAAAAAACCTATTACCACTGACCATGAGAACATGCGTATAAGAAAGCCCCATGTTTAAACTGCTCATTCATATATTGGAATGATAAAGAAAAAGAAAGTGAAATAAAAGTGTTGAGTTTCATTGAAAAACTTTGGTATAAGAAAAGTCACAGTTTCCCATCAGAAAAGTGCTTATTACTTTGTATATAGTTTAGTTTCCCTAGCGAAATAGTGCTAAAAAATGAATTCCATGTTCTTCTCATGAAATCCTTTTGAGCTTATTCAGAAAGCAGTTAGAGATAATATGGTTGTAGAAATATGGAAAATGTTTGGAGATCCTGACAGACATCTTATCCCCCCTCCAATCAAGAGTTTGTTCTATCACTTCACTGAAGCAGCTATAACAAGGTGAATACTTATCTCTATGTTGCTATATCCAATGATCATTTCAAAATTCTTATTTTACTTGACCTACCTGCAGCATTTGAATTAGTTGATGATGACTCACTCGCACTTGAATTACTTTCTTCAATTGGCTTCCTGTGCCTCACTTTCTCTTGTTACTCTAACCCCAAAGCCATTCATTCTTAGTGTCCTTTGCTGAATCCTCCTCATCTTTCCAGCCTCTAACATTGCAGTGGCCAGGATTCAGTCTTCAAAAGACTTCTCTTTCTCTCTAGTCTCACTCTCTTGGTGAGCTCATACTGTTTCATGGCTTAAATAACATTTACATATTGATGACTTCCAAATTTATTTCCCCAGCTCATACTTCTCTAAACTCCAGAGTTTCCACCTGGATGTCTAACAGGTTTTTTTTAATTTCATGCGCCCCAGACTCAACTCCTGATTTGCTTCCTTCACATTAGTTCTTCCCGAATCTTTGCAATCTCAGTTGCTCAGTTGCTCCTGCAAAAACTTTGGATTACTCTTGACTCCTCTGTTTCTATCTAATCCTTCAACAACTGCTATGATCTCCACCTTTAAAATATAGAATCCAACCAGTTTTGACTACCTTACTGCTACCTTTCTTGTCCAAGTCACCATCATCTTTTGCCCAGATTATTAAAATGGCTTCCTAATAGGGGTCCCTATATTTCCAATTGTCCTCCAATCTATTTACATGGCATCTAGAGAAATTTTTTAAGAACTTGAGTCAGATCATGTCACTCCTCTGTTCAAAATTTTCCAAATTTTTACCATCTCAGAATAAATAGCAATGTACTCATAATGGTCTGAACCACATTATATGATCCGATAGAGCTTGTGCCACATCTCTAATCTCATATGCATCTATCCTCCTTGCTCATTATACTCAAGCCACGCTGGCTTCCTAGCTATTTATTATACATCAAACACATCAAACATGCTTCTATGTCCAGAACTTCGTTCTTGCTGTTTTATTTGCTTGAGATTCTTCTTCCCTAGATATCCATATGGCTTATTCTTTTAACTTCTTTAGGTCACTGCTCAAAGTCACATTCTCAATGAGACTTTCTTTGATGACTTTATGTAAAATAACAACGAAACTCTCCAGAAATTTCTGTCTCTCTGATTTGTATTAAATTTGTCTCACAGAACTGATCACTATAGAATTGACTATGTATTTTGTTTATTATTTTTCACATCTCCTATGTAATATATTCTCCATGAAGACAGAGATTTGTATGCTTTTATTCACAGCTGTATCCCCAGTATGTGGAGCGGTGTGTGGCACATAAGAACTATTCATTAATTATTCATTGAATAAATGTTCATCTGAATATTTTTGTCATTGAGGTCTTGCGCAGTTCATTGGTGATCTATTCTCATGAGATTTTACATATTATGAACTTTGGTGGAAATGCACATACTGCAGAAGCTACTGAATTTTCTTAGGTCCTGACGTGTCAACACTAGCTAATATTTTCAAGGCTGTGGTTGCCACTTAAAATGTTTTGTGTTTAACTTATTTATTTACATATTTCGGAATATCTACGGTTTAAATTTAACTAAATATTTAGTAAGTATGTTAGCTTCATATTGCTGTCGTAACATATACCACAAAACTAGTGGCTTAAAACAACAAAAATGTATTACTTTATGGTTATGGAGATCAAAAGTCCAACATGGTTCTTTTGAGGATAAATGCCAAGGTGTTGTCAGAGCTGCATTCTTTCTGGAGGCTCTTGGGATGAATCTGTTTTCTCGTCTTTTCTAGTTTCTAAATAGCTGCCCACATTCATTGGCTCATTCCCCCATCAATACGACTTCTGCTTCCCTCTTTAGATCTCTTTTTCTGACTCTCCTTCCTCCCCTTTCCCTCATAAAGGCCCTCATTGGGAAAATGAGGAGGCAGGGCTGTGAGGGATTATCCTCTCTCAGTTTCTCCTGCCTACCTCTTTCTTCTTTCTAGGCTCTTCCTTCATTGGTCTGTCTCAGTCTCTGCATTTCTCATTATTACAGTTATTCCATTGTATTAATACATTAGGTGTCCACAACTGCAAATTCAACCTGGGAAGAATTAGCATAATAGGGTATGAAACTTTAGGACATATTAATCAAATTAGCCTGTGATTCACTATGGAAGGTCTTGAGAAAACAAATCACTAAAATCTATTTGATGTAATAGTAGAGAAAGGGAATTTATGTTGGAGACCTGGTGAAAAAAAGTCAAATGGAGTACTATAATGAAGGGAAGCCATTCCAGCAATTTTCGTCATGATTACAAGAAAACGGCTTTGAAAGTAGGTAGAGAATATTGCATAACAAGAAGACATTGCTTGTGATTTCCCAAATGTTTCATTCACTCTTTAATATTTGGCCATGAGAGAGGATGGATGAGATGAGACTGAAAGGTATTCTGGAGAATCTTAAATGTCTCGAGAAATTAAGTTAAATGAAACATCTTTGCAAGTCTCTACTTTTTCAGACAACTTACTAAGACATCCACATTTATTAAGTTTATACAAAAAGTTATCTTAAAGATGATTCCAAAGTTATTGATTTTGTGACATTACAAGGAAGAAATCTGAGCAATGAAAAGTCAGTCTTTTCCTCCAGTAATATGAGTCTTCAGTGTAATCACATATTTATGTGTTTTTTTTTTACTATGATTATGTATACTTGGAATATAATTTAGCATCATCAAATTTGGTTGACAGCACCATAAATATGAGCAATTTTAATCCAGCTACATGACTAAGATTCTAAACCTGCAGGAAGTCTTAAAAGTAATGTTTATATATTAAATTATCCTAGCTAATCATAAATATACAATTTGTCTTAAGATTCTATAGAGATGGTATTGAGGAACAGGGACATTTGAAATTTAAATATAACAGTAGAATAGCATTTACTATTTCTGCAAATACACAGATATTGAGATAACAATAGTTAAATTTTCACAGCCTGTTACATCATATATGCCTATGTTATAGAAATTATCTTTAAAATTCTATATATTGGCACTGTAGCAAATTCTGTTGATGAATCTTTTGGTTTAGAAAGTATCTTGATTAGCAGGTGTCACTTTATTTTCTACATCAAACATATTTTTAAGTATGTTTACTAAAATTATTTTTGTTTTTTTCTTTTTATATCACTTGATAATTTTATCCAAAATTATATATAATATTTTTTATAATTCTCATGGTTTTTAGTGTAATCATTTCTCGAAGCTTATAGATTTATTTATATCTCTTATTATTGACACTTACTGTTTTGGCTGTTTATAAAATACTGAATATCTTAATGAAAATAGGAGGATACATTAATCAGTCTTTCAGCTTTCTCTAAGTCTTTGAGACAGTGGTATTAAATAGAAACACATTAAACATCATGCAGTAGAAATAACCCACTCACAGAATTATCTTCTTTACTTCATATCCTACAATTCTATCTGGTATATAATAGATTCTCAGTTAATATCGATTGAGTAATTAAAGGAAAAGTTCTTATTTCTCTTTACCATATAGCCTTAACATGAGCTGCTCATCTCTAACAAATAAATTATCCATACCAGTCACTACTGCAGGAAATTGAATGACTATGACTTTCTTTACTTTCTTTTTTTTTAAATGATTATTTTTTTTCAGTTACAGTTGGCATACAATATTATATTAGTTTCAAGTGTACAACGTGGTGATTAGAACTTTTATATAACTTACGAAGTGATCACCCTGATAAATCTAGTAACCATCTGACATCATAAAGAGTTGTTATAATATCACCAACTATATTCCTTATGTTTTATTTTACATCTCCATGACTATTTTGTAACTATCAATTTGTACTTCTTAATCCCTTCCCTTTTTTTAACCCACCCATTCCAATTTCCTCTCATCTAGCAACCATCAAAATCTCTGTATCTATGAGTTAGTTTCTGTTTTGTTTGTTTTTATTTTTTTTTATTTTTTTTAAATTTTTTTTAGATACCTCATGTAAGTGAAACCATATGTCATTTGTCTTTCTTGAACTTACTCTGCTCAGCATAATGCTCTCTAGATCTATCCAAGTTGTTACAGATGGCAAAATTTCATTCTCTTTTATGGCTGAGTAATATTCTATTGTATATATGTATCACCTCTCTTTTATCCACTCATCCATTGATGGACACCCAGGTGCCTCCATATTTTGGCTATTGTAAATAATGCTGCAATGAACATATGGATTTACATATCCCTTTGAAGTAGTGTTTTGGGTTTCTTCAGATAAATACCTAGAAGTGGGATTACTGGGTCCTTCTTTGTCTCTTGTTACAACTTTTGTGTAGTTTATTTTGTCTGGTATAAGTATTGCTACCCAAGCTTTTTTTGTCTGTTTGTTTTGTTTCTATTTTCATGAAATATCTTTTCCTATGCTTTTACTTTCAGTCTGTGTGTGTCTTTCAATCTAAAGTGAGTCTCTGTAGACAGTATGTGTTAAGGTCTTATTTTCTTATCCATTCAGCTACCCTATGTCTTTTGATTGCAGCATTTAATTCATTTACATTTAAAATGATAATTGATAGGTACATAGTTATTGCCATTTTATTATTTGTCTTTATGGATTTCCCCCCCTTCTTCTTTTACAGAAGTCCCCTTAACATTTCTTGTAATACTGGCTTGTTGGTGATAAATTCCTTAAGCTTTTTCCTGTCTGGGAAGTTCTTTATCTCACCTTCCATTTTAATTGATAGCCTTGATGGGTAGAGTATTCTTGGTTGTAGGTTCTTGCTTATTATCACTTCAAATATTTCTTGCCAGCCCTTTCTGGCCTGCAAAGTTTCTGTTGAAAAATCAACAGACTTTCTTAAAGAGGTACTCTTGAAGTAACCAGCTGCTTTTCTCTTGCCGCTTTTAAGATTCTCTCTTTGTCTTTCACCGCGGCATTTTAATTATGATGTGTCTTGGTGTGAGCTTGCATGGGTTCATCTTGTTTTGGACTCTCTGCACTTCCTGGGCTTATATGTCTATTTTTTTTCACCAGGTTGAGGAAATTTTCCACCATTATTTTTTGAAATAGATTTTTTTCAATTCCTTGCTCTCTCTCTTCTCCTTCTGATATCCCTATAATGAGAAGTTTCTTATGCTTGATGTTGTCCCAGAGGCCCTGTAAACTAGCCTCATTTTGGGGGGGGGGGAATTCTATTTTCTTTTTGCTTTTCTGATTGAGAGTTTTTTGCTATCTTATCTTCCAAATCGCTAATTTGAATCTCTGCTTCATTTGGCCTACTATTGATTCTCTCTAATGTATTCTTCATTTCACTTATTGTAGTCCTCATTTCTGACTGGTTCTTTTTTATGTTTCCTATCTTCATTTTTCTATTTTCTATTTTTTTATTTTTATTTTTCAATTAGAGTTGACATTCAATATTATTTTTTATTAGTTTCATGTGTACAGTATAGACATTTATATAATCTACAAAGTGAGCCCCCTAATTAGTCTAGTACCCACCTGGCACTATACATAGTTATTACAATATTATTTATTATATTCTCTGTGTTGTACTTTATATCCCTGTTACCATTTTGTAACTACCAATTTGTACTTCTTAATTTCTTCTCACTTTTTCACCCACATCCCCCTTTCATCTGGGAATTGCCAGTATGTTCTCTATATCTATGAGTCTGTTTTCATTTTGTTTGTTTGTTTTCTATCTCTTTGTTAAAGTTCTTATTGAGTTCATCTACTCTTCCCCTAAGTTGATTGAACATTCTTATAATGGGTGTTTTGAACTCTGCATCTATTAGATTGTTTCTCTCTATTTCGTTTAGTTTTTTTTTGTTGTTGTTTGTTTGTTTGTTTTATTTATTTATTTATTTTTTCTGGAGCTTTGTTCTGTTCTTTCACTTGGGCCTGTTCCTTTGTCTACCCATTTTGGCTGCTTCCCTGTGTTTGTTTCTATGTATTAGGGATGCTCTGTTTCTTGGTCTTAGTAGAGTGGCGTTATGTTGTAGGTGTCCTGTGGAGCCCAGTGGGACAGTTTCTCTTGTCATTTGACACGGGTGTTCCAAGTATGTCCCTCGTATGGCTTATGTGTGCCCTCCTGTTGTAGTTGAGCCTTAGTTGCTGCTTGCATGTCACTGAGAGGGATTGACCCTCGCATTGTGAGGATCGGCCAGTGACAGGCTGAAACTCTAGATTACGATTTGCTTTAGCAGGGCTCTGGTGCCTGCCCAGTCTTCACTTTGGGTGTGTCATTCTTGGTTGTAGCCCCAGGTGGTGCTCCTGCTTGGTCTGAAGCCGACCTCCAGGTGTGCCAACCCCAGACCAAGTTCACCTGCAGCCTATGCCCTGCCGAGGACCACCTGCATGAGCCACCAAGCAATCTGCAGATTGCCACTGCCTGCACTGAGCTTAGAGGTTTCTTGTGAGGCCAAGTTCCAAACCTAAGCTGGCTGACAATAGTGCCAGGCTTGGGGCTGCTCAGTAAGAGGTAAAGGGCACACTGAAGCCAGATGCTGCTTTATTGGGTTTTGCAACCCTTTGAGAGATTTTAGGAAAGTCTGTAGCATGAGACAAGACAGGTTGTTTTTTATGGATAAGCCACTGGAGGCTTCTTGGGTGGGCTGGCAAGTTGGATGGAATAGGGGTCCCAGGGAACCATCAGGGTGGGATGACCAGTGTTAGCCAGGTTGCTGGAAACTCAGATATGGTAGCCACCTTCATCTGCACACTGGGAAGGGAAGATCTCAACTAAGGAACAATGGCTTCTGCCAGCACTTCTGTCTGGGAGAATGCTGCCCCTCCAGCCCTCACCCTGAAGCCAGTTCCTCCCCGTGTGTCTCTGGCACTCCTCGAGCAGATGCCCCAGCACAGGGGCTCAGAGCGAGTGAGTCCTTCAGCAGAGAAGTCCATGCACAGACACTTTAAGAGGAATGCCTTGGACCCCCTCTGCCCTCTGTCTCACTCAGCCACAATCTCCACTGTTTTACACAGCCAGAAGTTGTGGAGACTTTTCTTCATGGCACTGGAGACCTGGCTGAGGAGCTCAGTGTGGAGCTGGGCCTCCTCGCTTTACTGGGGGGACCTTCACAACTAAGATTTCCTCCTGATTCTCAACTGCCGTGCATGGGTGTGAGACAGCTTGTTCAGCATCTCTGCTCCTCCTAGCAGTCTCAAAGGGGCCTCTTCTGCATGTCCCCAGTGTAGGATTTCTGTTCAGCTAGACTCCAGGTGCCTCTCAATGATGATTGTTCTATAGATTAATTGTAATTTTAATGTCATGAGAGTAGGCCATCTTGACCATATAGCTCATGACTTTTCTCTTTTCTTTACTTTTTACGTAAATATTCTTGACTTCAGAGGTACCAATCTTTTCTTTATTTCTTCACACAAGTCAGACCTAGTTTTCAAATACTCTTTTTTTGTTTTTGTTTTTTGCTTGTTTATTTGTTTTGTTTGTTTTACTTTTGGTTCTAATTATATTGATAACCCCTACGTCCCATCTACATTTTCTTTATTTATTCAACACATATTTATTAAGCTACCATTGAGTGCCAGAAATTGGTCAAGGTACAAATATAAACAAAACATTTAATCCTTATTGTTGTAGACTTGACATTTTAGTGGAGAGAGACTGAGAATTAATAAATAAATAAATAAATAAATAAATAAATAAATAAATAAGTAAATTTATACTGTTAATCTTTTGAGTTATGTGTTTATTCTCCCCCAAAGATACATTCAGATTTTAATCTACAGTACCTATAAATATAACCTTATTGGGAAAAATAGTCTGGAGATGCAATTAAGTTAATAATCTCAAGATGGCATTTTGGGAATTGAACGGGATGAGAGAAGAAGTCTAAATCGAATGACAGGTGTCTTTATAAGAAGAGAAGAAGACACAGAAACACAGAAAGAAGGCCATGTAAAGGAGACAGAGACTGAAGTTATGCAGCCCAAAGCCAAGGAATGCCAAAGGTAGGTTATGTGTAGCCACCAGAAGCTAGAAGAGAGGAGGCCTGGAAAGATTCTTCCAGAGTCTCCAGAGGGAACTAATTCTACCAATACCTTGATTTTGGACTTATGGCCTCTAGGAATGTGAAAATATAATTTTCTGTTGTTTCAAGCAGCCAAGATCGTTGTAATTTGTACAGCAGCCTTAGAAAACTAATACAGTTGAAATGCTGAGAAGTATTATTGAGTAAAATAGAAAAGGAACTTAGAGATTGTGAGGGTATGGTAAGAAATTATACATTTAAATATGGGAGTATATGACATTTGGTCGAAGATCTAAAAGCTGTAAGAGATTGAGCCATACGGAAATCTAGACAATATTATCAAAAACAAATAGCAAGTGGGCAGAACGTGGCTATGAATTAAAAAAGTAGCAAGGACAGTGTGAGTGGGTCAGTATGAGCGAGGGCCAACAGAGAGAAACGAGATCACGAACACAGCCTGAGCCTGCTTCATAACAGTGTCTTGTACGTGATGTTGTACACAATAAGATGTAAGTTGTTAGAAGGTCATACGCAAAAAAGTAATATTTTAATTTAAGTGGACTATGATTTTCTTTCTTTGTGAAATTTATAGGAAGCTAAAATAGACCCCCTTATGCCCAAATGTTGATTGTCAATCAAGGTGATTATGTTTACTATGAACTAACAAGAAATAGATGGTAGCATTTATTTAACACTAACGATAAATGCCAGGTACTATTTTAATTGTTGTGCCCACAGATTTGTTTAATCCTCACATCAATCCCATGAGAGAGATAATTTTTTTAAGGGTGAGGGAACTGAGATTCAAATAAGTTAACTAATGCACAAGGTTTTAGAATAACTTAGCTTGCAAAACTAGCATTTGAATTCAGGTCTGTGTGAAACTAAAACTTGTGTTCATAAATTCTGTCTTATTTTTACCTATCTACTAATATATATTTCATTACAAATAAAAAAAAATTGTTTAGACATTTAAGCTTAGAATACAATCCAAAGGCCCTGAACTAGAAGAATCTTTTATGTTCTTATGTTCTTTGAAAACCCCTACTCAACATAATATTTAATCATGTTATGCTTAGGGTGAAGTAGGTAGTTTAAAAAATAATAGCTTAAAACATTTGCTATTAAGTTTATTTCTGCAGTCACTGTACCCAGTCAATACTGCCAAGTGATTGCATTTTCTCTTGACTTTCAAAAGGATTTCAACATTCCTATCATTCTCATCAGTTTCAACATTGTTCCTATTTATGTGTATAATGAGTGTACATTTCTTTTAAAATAAAATCCCAATGAATCTAATAAATAAATCAATATTTTCTCAATACATTTCATGAGAAAGTAATAATATAGTGATCATAAATTTTTGATTTATGAAATGTTTACTTTCTCAAAAATATAGATAATCCATCTTTACTTTTCCCCCATTTTAACTAGTCCTTAAAGACTGCTCACCATAAAGTTTGCAATGAAATAAACTGAAGAAATTTTAATCTAACTTCTTAAGTTTAGAAAACCTAATATAAACAGACTTAATTTTGATATTAGTGTTTTGTTGATGGTTTTGCTATTTTGAATATAATGTTATAATATGCAAATCTTTCCTAAAGGACTAATGCAAAAATAACCAGGGATAATTTTTCTAGCCTTTGTAAATTAACTCCAATTTTAAAATTCCATTTTCATATTTGCTTATTATTCTTATTGTTTTGGTCAAGGTAAATTTGCTTTAATTAAATTGT
>NW_006442487.1:673658-704404 GCF_000325575.1 Pteropus alecto
CTAAATTCAAATTTGGAATTGGACAGGATAGGAGTGCAATTATATAAGTCACATTTCTTTTTTTGCCTACATTTTTTCCAGTCATATTTCAGTTTTCTTTTCTTACTAATTATATTTATTATTTTTCCATTCTTACATTTTTGGATTAATCTCTATTCCTCCATTTACTTTTTGTTTCAGGTTCTTAGCTGAGTAATATAGATTGTAGAGTAATTTAGGTCAAAATATTTTCTTAATGTATTACTTGAGATTCCTAGAAAAATCTCTTCAGGAATTAGAAATGTCATTATTATATAAAGGGCTTTAATATAATCATAATACATATTCTGTAGCTTCTTACAAAAAAAAAATTAGATTTACCAGTGCCTTAGTCTAGCGCATTTTTTAACTGTAGATATCATCTTAACTCAGTTCATTACTGGCTTATTAATATCAGCTTAGGGAATGCAGATATATATGTTCTGCAAGCAATGCCAATAGATGTATTGCTGAAAACTAATTTTAGTTAATAGCTTAAATAGTGTATCTTCTTGGTTGTTTTTAATTCTTTAATATTGAATTTATACTTACAAACCAAGTTCTCAGAGTAGCAGTGAAGACCCCTATTTGACCACATTTACATTGCCAATAATTCAATTTAAGTAGCATCTTTAGAGGACTTTCAGGACAGCAACCTCAAAGGACGGTTTTCTTTTGGACATGGAATCTAGTAAGACTTTGTTTCTACCTAGTATGTGAATTTCAATTGGAATTGAAACATGTTTTTTCTAAATTTTTAGCCTTTCTTCACCAAATACTCAAGACTGGAAAGAAATACTTTCTTGTGCCTTGTGATATGATCCTTGAGAAAATCATAATTTCCATAATGAAATAGCACTGTTCCATCTCCCTGTCCCACACTTGAATCTAATGTCCTGATATTAGCAGACAATAGGTATATAATTCTTTAATTCTTGACTCAGAACTAATTTTTGGAAAATAAAGCTAATTCAGAATTGCTGTGGCTACCAGCTCTCTGACAAACCTTTTTGCACAATTTCGTGTTCACATTGGAAACCACAGAAGATAAAGCTGTAAGTTCATAATTTAATTTTCTATTTAAATAATTGGTATCATCATTAGATCTCTGAATGATGTCAGGTTAGAGTAGACACAAATGATACAATTATAATTCATTTATAGTTAGGGATAGACTTGTTTAATATTTAGGAATTACCAATCCAGATTTTAATATATAACCAAAAGATTTTTCATTTGACATAATCATTAGAAAGACTTCTTGCAAGAAAGATTACAGACTGATGGTAGTGATAAACACATTTGTGCGTGTGTGTGTTCTGGAGAAAGCTTAATTCATCTTCACCATAAATTGTGAATGTGTGTGGATAACATTAGTACTATTGATATATAGTTATCTTCTTCATGATAACATCTGCTTTATATACAGTAAAGCTTATATATATACACATACACACACACACACACACATATATATATATATACACACACACATATATATTTAAGCCTATATATATATGTACATAGGCTTTACTGTATATAAAGCAGATGTATATGTATGTATATAATACCAGAGACAAGAATGATGCCAATAACCTAAATTGCCCTCATTGTATCATGCTTTTCATTTCAGGAAGTAGTTAAATTTTTAGGAATTTAACTTCAGCTATACTGTATCTATTGCTATGTATATTAGGAACATTATAATTTTTGATTAAGTGCAATCATATTTAGTATTTTGAGCATAAATTTGGCAAAACTATTGCTGTATTTTTCTTCCTAATTTTAAAATAATATTTTTTATATTTCAGATTAAATGTTGCTTTAACATGTAATAAAAAACCATATATTTCTCCATTAAAGACATTTATGTGTGGAAATGTTTTCAAGTGAAAGATACAATTTTATTTACTTATTTGTTTGTTTTAATTTTTAGAGTTAATAATATTATATATATTTTAGGTGTGCAACATTATAATTCAATATTTTTATACTCTATTGTGTGCCTACCACCAAAAGTCTAATTTCCTTACATTACCATATCTTTGAGCCCCTTTACTCATTTTGCTTTCCCCTCACCCCACTTCCCATCTGATGTCTGTATCTATGAGTTTTGTTTTGTTTTGTTTTGTTTTATTAGTTTGTTTGTTATTTTTTTATTTCATGTTCCACATATGAATGAAATCATATATTTTCCATCTGACTTATTTCACCTAATATTTTACATAATGCCCTCAAGATCTATCCGTGTCATCTTAAATGGCACTATTTCATCTTTTTAAATGGCTGAGTAGTATTCTGTTATGTGTGTGTGCACGCACACGTGCGCACACACGCGCGCAGACACACACACACTACATCTTTATCCATTTATACATTGATGGACATTCAAGTTGTTTCCATATCTTGATTATTGAAAATCATGCAATGAACATAAATATACATATATCTTCTCAAATTAGTGTGTTTATATTCTTTGGATAAATACCCTGAAGAGTAATTACTGGATTATATGGTAGTCCTATTATTAATTATTTAAGAAAATTTTATACTGTTTTTCACATTGGCTGTACCGACACTGTATAAGTGTTCCCTTTCTCCACATCCTTAAACACTGTTATTTTTTGTCTTTTGATAATAGACATTCTAACAGGTATGAGATGATATCTTATTGTGATTTTGATTTATATTTCTCTAATAACTAGTGATATTAAACATCTTTTCATATGCCTGTTGGCCATCTGTAGGACTGCCTTGGAAAAAAATATTTATTCAGTTCCTTTCCCCATTTTTAAATTAGATTGATGTTTTTTGTTGTTGTGGAGTTGTATGAGTTTTTTATATATTTTGCATATTAACCAGTTACTGTAAATATTATTTATAAATACCTTCTCCCATTTGGTTGGTTGCCTTTTTTGTTGTTGATGACAGCTTTGTTTGCTGTGCAAAAGCTTTTTAGTTTGATGTAGTCTTATTTGTTTATTTTTGCTTTTGTTTCCCTTGCCTTTGGGCTTAAATTCACAAAAACACCACTGAGACCAATGTCCAGAAGCTTAGTACCTATGTTGTCTACTTATTTTGTTTAACATCTTATATTCAAGTCTTAGATTCATTTTGAAATAATTTGTGTGTGTGGTTATAAGATGGTCTACTTTCATCTTTTTGCATGTCATCTGCCAATTTTCCTAACACCATTTATTGAATACTCTTTCCTTTCTCCACTGTATATTGTTGACTCCTTTGTCATAAATTACTGCTCATATACTTGTGAGTTTATTTCTGGACCCTCAATTCTATTCCAGTGGTCTGTGTGTCTGTTTTTCTACTCATGACACACTGTTTTGATTATTATAGCTTTGTAGTATAGTTTATTTAACAATGTTAATGCTTTCAACCCAGTGACGCAGAATATATTTTTATTTCTTTGCATAAAATATACACTTCTAAAAATATGCAGCAAATACATAAATTATTTCTACTCTCACACATCTTAGACAATTAAAAAAATAAATGTTTATATATAAAAAAAATTACCCTACATTAAGCTTCTGAATAATCAATTGATCTCACTCATTTGAGCTCTTTCAATTTCTACTGGATAAAAAAGCATTTTAAAGCAAAGGTTTACCATCCTCCTACCCCTGTTATAACAATTTATAAAATATTTGAAAATATAAAACTGTTATTTATGAATGACAAATTTAAAATAGTTTGTAATGCTTTTATAGTCACCTTTAAAGAATTAGAAACCACTTAAGGGATTATCCCACATGCAACTTACATTGTGTATTCCTAGGAATTTATGGTATCAGCAATGATAATAATTACTTTGAAAATGAGAACTAAATGAAGTTTATAGTAGTGTGTGTGTGTTCATGTGCATGTGTATGAACATGCATATATGTGTCTTTATTTCGGTCCCATTATTGAAAAATTATTGGAAGCCATTAGTTTGAAATGTCCGTGTCTACTTTCTAGCCATTCTTAGAGAGGTTAAAGCAAACAATAATGTAATAAATAAGGAAACACAAATTATTCTTTTAAGCTGTTAAATATAATTTAGTGATATTTTCTGATAAGCCTTGATATTTAAAACATGAAAGTTCAAATAATCCAGTTAAATAATATGAGGCTCATTATTATGGCTTATGCCTTAATTGGCTTTAAGTAAGAATATTGAAATATGAAAATACATACAGAATTAGTTTTATGTAGTTACTTTTTTTGTCTTTTGTGTGCTAATAAGAATATGTGTTTTTAAAGTTTAGTAATCTTAAATTATGTGAAAATGAAGAAAAATGTCATCTCCTTCAATTAAATTCGATAAGCTAACACTCACTATAAATTATTTAAGAAACAAATATACTTTATTTTTTTTTCCAGTAATGTCTGTAACAGATACAATCTCTCCCAAGTGCTCTAGGGCAGGCCACCTCATAGAAATATATGATCACTAGGTCTTGCTATCTAGATGTTTGTCAGGATCAGAGCTTTTCACAGAAACATTAAGAAAAAATCTTTTGAAATATGAACATTTCAGCATGTACGGATAATCTGTGTGAAAAGCATTGTTCTTCTATGGATGACCTCTTTGCACAGAGTGATAGCTTTATCCTTTTTTCACATCATTATGTTTGCTGAGGAAAATCCTGCTGTGCTACATCATAATAACATGTAATCTTCTTGCTCAGTTTAGCTGAGATTTAAGGAGACTCTGTTCATAAAAGCTGTTCTTTAAATCCTGATCTATAATTTTGCAGATTCACCTCAACAGAAGAGCAAGAGGCTTTATAAGAAAGAGACAACCATTAAAACTCTTAAACAAAGATTAGTTTCAAGTTTTACAATATAGTACCAAACCATCTGGCAAATCTCATGTCAGGTTTTGTTAAACCTCTGAGCTTTCTAAGTGTTAATTCATCCCCCTTCTACAACTCTCCCACTTTCCTAAACACAACAGCATGCACTTGACTTGTTGATGATTAAGGTAAAAGATCTAATTAAGTGCTCCAAGCTTGTTGATTTTTCCACTTGGTGATTTGTTACCCTTGAAGACAATTTCAAAATAGCTGTTTGCTTTTGGCAGAACCTTTGGAATCCTTATGGATAAATTAATATATTCATTCCGCATTACTTCCCTCTTTTCACCATATTTCCCTTAGGTCTAACTACATCCAGAAGGAGGATCAGCATATATTTGTGATGCCAAATAACTTCAAAAGGACTCAAACCAGTCTGGAAAATATTGGACAAGCCTATGTAATAACCCAACACTATTTTCCTGAAGATCTCATCCCTTTGACTTTGGCAGTTATCCTAGAAAAAAGTATATAGTCTTTAAATAAGTTTTAATTTTAGTAAAATGGTGTTAAATTATTTCTTCACCATTCCATCCACCACTATCAAATTTGCGCTTTGCTTTTAGAAGTCCATTTCTCTTAATACTAATTTGCAAGTAAAAAATAAAGAGAAAGAAAGAAAGAAAGAAACAAACAAACAAACAAAAAACATGCAAACAATAAAGGAGGATTAATCATAGGACGTAAGGTGTTCCAGATTCACAATGTCCTTTCTGTGCCAGAAAGCTGAGAAACATAGGTTTGCATAATCCTTTAATTCTGACAAATGTCTTTCAATTACCCTGTGGATAGGAAACATTAGTAAATTGTATATTTTCTGGCTTGTGAATTCAGTTTATGAATTTATACAGAAATATTTTACTTTGTATAACTTATTAAGAAAGCTTAAATTTCTTCAAACATGTAATCTATACAGTATTTTTAGGAAACAGAGTGTCTTAAGGACACTTGAAATTTTAAATGAATACCAAATGTCAAACCTCATGTTTAAATGTTTTCAGTTAATTCCTATTTTTCTTGCCTCCATCCAAAATTTTTCATTAATTTTTAAGCAAATTTAAATGCATTCTTTAACCTTTTAATTAGTCAATTTATTTTAAATCTTTCAATAGTCAATTGGCTTTAAGTCTATTTTTATTTATCTTTATGCATAAATTTATCTATAATCAAAAGGGGCTTCTCCCAATTAGAGGTTATATGTTAATTGGAAAAAATAAAGAATAATTAATGTCTGCCTTTCCTGTTCTCTCTACTCTCAACTGTCACATTACTGTGCCATTTATTGTAGCAACTGATAATCTTTATTTTTTCAGCTGTGCAAAAGCCTTTTATAATTAACTGGAATTTCTAGTTTTAAAAATGTTGAGGCGAAAGGAGAGAGTTAGAGAGGGAACTATGTGGTGGATGGCTGTAGATAGCTTCTACTTCATGTTAATAAGGAAGATATATCCATAATAGTTCAAGTGAAGAGGATAATTATAAAGTGCCAGCCACTTTACTATAGAAACAGTATAATGCGATGATTCTAAGAGGCTCATATTATTATACTCATTTCACAGATGACAAAACTAAGAGCCGTCTTTAACTTAAAAGAGTTCATAAAACTAGTAAGATGTAGAGTCAGATGCAAATTTCAAAGGCCCTGGCTTTTTCCCTGTTGAAACATATTGCTGAGTAGATTTTAATCTCTTAAACACCTATCTTTTCTTCATTAGATATCGACTACCACCTCTGCAAATTGTAAGACAGAAAGGCACGGCAGGGGGATCTTAAGAAACATTAAGGAGAGTAGGAATTAACTTAGGACTTTCCCTATTTCAGGAAATCTCTGGAATGTATTCACTGCTATTTATAAATGTACCCTGTAAATTATTATAAAAATTAAATATTGATATTTTACCAAGGTTTTAATGTGAAATCCTTCAACCAAATATATCATAAGCAAAAATAAACTCCAAATTATACTTTATGTTTATAAACTTTGTTATAGTATTGATGGATATTATTTCCATAGTAAGGATCTTGATTTCTTATAAGGAAATAAATGACAATGAGGGAAAGTTATTATAAATATAATCACTAGAAGCATCACTCACATACTTATATGTCTTTAGGCGTATATAATTATGGTAGATATTACATAGGACTCTCCAAAAATGTCTCACATACTGGTTTGAGAAGACTTTTTTCCGTCAATATGTCAACTACATGAGAATAAAATAACCATAATTTATCAGTTAAACTCACTTGTAATCTTTAGTAAGTGATGACTGTGACAATTTAGAATGTCACATTTCTGTAAAACTTGAGATTCCTGGGGTATGTATAATTACCAAGAACATGGACACATGCTTACATTTCTGGTGGAAAATCTGCTACATTTAAGAAATAAATGTAATAGGTGAATACACCGAACCTTCTTTGGATTCTCTTTTTGCTAAATTTTGAAAGAATAATTTACCATTGAGATTGTAGTCAGAAATATCATGATCTTGTTCTATGATTTTCTTACCATTAGGTTTGAGTGACAATTAAATTTCCAAGTGGAAAAATAGAGGATGCATTCCACATTTCTCCTTAAAACTATCACAGAGTTAGTCTGGGTTTACTTCACACAGTAGTTTTGGGATTAGTTGGGTTAAAGAGTGCATTTAATATGTCAGATCGCTAAAGCTCAAATTCTTTGTGATACTGTCAGGAAAACATTTGAGAATAACAGAAGGTTCTGATGGATTTAGAAGTTTCAATCAAATTATGTTACTTTATAATCCTTTTATGCAAGGTGGTTATATTTTGGGACATGAATTCACTCTTTTAGGTCACCTGTAACAATTTCTAATTCTTTTCCTGAAAGATTAAATCCTTTGGAAGGTGAAAATATTTTCGCATTTGTCATAAAAGCTATATCATTGTATATATTTTGAGTTATAATTCACATTTCGGTGCAGGGAAATTTAGCTGAAAATTGCCTTCTTTCTTGCCTTAGACAAAGAAAAATTGTGTGGGGGAGGATTTAATAGAGTTTTGGGCATTTACTCTGTACGATGCTCCTAATGAGCCAGCCTCTTCCCACATTCATAAATAAAATCATTCAAGCAGACTATAGACAATTTTTTAAGCCATGAAATTTCTGGATTCTAAAAAGCAAAGTTATATAAATGAAAAATTTTTGCATCTATGTCTCTTTCATTAGGCCAACAGGCCAATAATATTAGTGCATAAAGGATTTAATACATTTTTAAATATTGTTGAATTCTCTTTTAATGCCTAAAGTATGAACTAATAATACCTGACTTATGAATAATAAGAAAATCTAACATGTATCCATCCTTCACTTGGAAGTATTTTTTTTTTTTTTTTTTTAGCAATAATGCCAGTGACACTTTTCAAAATGGTGAGACACACTTCTCACTTTTCAGCATTGAGCACTGTCTTAATATGAACTGGATTAAAATGAGGCTTAAATCGGTAAAGACTGTGATTATTATAAAATACTTTACTCTTTTCTTGACAGCTTGACATCTGATTCCATAAAAGGGAAGATAACAGTTTAGTTCAGTACATGGTGCATGTAAGGAAACAGAAATGCAAATCTTCGTTTTATTCCTCAGGTGTCACCGATGAACCATATTTCATTTTCTTAAAAAAGTCAAGCATAGATGTTTTTGAGCACTAATATTTCCTAGAACTGTCATTTCTCTCACTTGCATGATAATTAATCCTCAGCAGTTCTGTATATTAGACAATTTTCTAGCTATTAGTCTTATGTCTGTGGGGTTTGGTGGAAGAAGGAGGAGTAATGGGAAGAACATTGTCAGGGATGGGACTGTTATTTTACCTTTAAGTTGTTATTTTTGAATGAAACAAAATTAAATAAACTGCTCCTAATATTTGAATATTGTAGAGGGAGAAGAAACTTTTCTTTATCATCCTAGGTTTTTTTGGCTGGTCCAATAATTAAATCTATATGAGACTGATTAACAAGAGAAAATAACCAAATTTAATACATGCAGACACATGGAACTCCACATACATGAGAAGTTCAGAGACAGAAAGGGAAAATTATATGTATATATACATATATGTCATTCTGAGCTAAAGATGAGGTAAGACACCATGAGACTTTAGAGGATTATTGCAACGTGATAAGAGAAGAGGTTCAGTATTTAGTATTTTGCCCTGCCCTATAGATAGATCAAGAAGGTTATCTCTAGTAATATCTTATTACGGGCAAGACCCTTCATTTAAATTTTTCTAGGTAGTTAAGGAGGAGCTGAAATTTCTCTTGAACCTGCAGGGTATTGGTTACTTTTAGCTCAAAATAATCTGCATACCTAAGAGACACATCTTGGGGTGACTCATTCTGAACTCCTACAATATTGAAGTATATTATACAATAGAGATGTTTAGTTGCCAAATTTAAATGGACAAAATACATCCACATAGCTTTGAATATTTAACCACCTAAAATATCATCTTTAATTAATTCAAAGGACATTTGAATGTGACATTATACATTTGACAGAAGGCGACACACACAGACATAAAACCGCTCACAGTTGACAGATAATGTTTAAATCAGATGCTTAACATGTGCATGAGAAATGCAACTCTAATAGACTTTGTTTAAAAATAAAGTTAAATCTGAGACCTGAGCACAAATCTGCTTAGAAATTCCTGTAGCACCCAACACCTTGCTCACTTACATTTCAGTGTTTCTACTTTGCATATTGTAAACTACAAAATCATTAGCTAACTTTGCAAGTTCAACAAGAGTATGTGCTTAAATCACTGTCTCATTTATTTGTCCCGTCATTAAGCTACATCTTCCTAGCACTCCAGTCATACCGACTACATCCTGGGTTTCCCTGCCTTGGACTATACTGTTCTCTCTGCCAAAAAAAATTTCCTCTTCACTCTTTGCATCTAAAATCTACCACACTTTACTTATTTCATACATTTGTCTATCAAATCATTGTTATTAGTCTGTCTTTCCTTTCCCTCTAGATCAGAGATCAGTAAACTTTTTCTGCAGAAGGTCAGAATAGGTATTTACATACAAAAAAAATCACAAAATCTCAATTGATCATATTTAAATAATCAAATTTTATATAACACAGACTTACTCATGAGATAAATGGATCTTTGTATCTGATCTCTGAAAATGTCTTTTTACACACGATAGGTACTGCCAAAAACTTATATCAATGCACAAGCATATAGTTTTAGGTCAACATATCTATGTCTTGGTAAGCATATAAAGAATCCTATTAGATTCTTTGTATTTGCCATTTAACCTGCCATTACATTGAAGATTAATCAATTCTAATTGAAAGTTAAGTCAAAGCTCCTCAATTGCATATTTGTTGCAACCCATTGCAAATTCATGTGGGGGTGGAGATTGTGCTTCTTATTTTAACTTCTATAGTGCTAGAGTGTATAAAATAACTTGTCATTACTTGTGATTCAAACAATTTTAATTATCTTCAAGATGAATTTACTGCAGTATATGTTTTATATATAAGTACCTTTTTTACCTTATAATATTATGTTGATTTTAAGATACATTATCAAGTCTATAGCAAACACTAATTTCAAAAGTAATTCAGTGTTCCATAAGAGTGGTCAAGGGTGCTTTTTCTCATTCAGCAAAATTTCATTCTTGGCTCTGAGCACAAAAAATCTCAATAAAACTTTGCTACAGCTAAGCTATCCAACTGCTGTGTGGTAGGGCAAGTCAGGATATTCAGCTGTATTTTTGACAAAATTTCACAGAATGACAATGGTTCCACTAACGATAGTGAGTAAAGTTCAATAACACATGATAGAAACAAATATTTTCCACAAAGCACCTGCTGATGTATAATACAATAAATAATCTTAGGTTTTGAATATCTCACATTTCGCCACACCTTGTAAATTTGTCCAACTGATTTTTTTTTCTGTGCTACATATATTTTATTCATCATTAGATGTAATGCTTCTTAGCAGATCCCATTTCAGATTTTACTAAATTAGTATTTTCTCAACTTCTTTGAAAATATTCTTGCCTGTTCTGTTCCACATAGGCTATCCTATCCTATCCTATCTCATCCTATCCCATCCCAACCCATCCCATCCCATCCCATCCCATCCCATCCTATCTTATCCTATCCTATCCTATCCTATCCTATCCTATCCTTTCTATCCTATCCTATCCTACTCTATCCTATCCTACTCTACCCTATCCTACCCTACTCATAGAGAATTCTTTAATCACTTCAAACTTAGCATTGCTTCCTCAAGTAATTGACAGCAACTAAGCTTTGTTGGTAACATCTGTTAACTCATGAAAAAGACAAGGAAACACACTCAAAATCATTTGCCTTTTTAAAAAAAAATCACTATTGATGTAGCTCTCAATGTCTTCAACTTTTTGAGTAACTGTACTTGCTGAAAGGCTAATCGTCTTAGGTTTATTTTCTCTAGACCTATTTTATTTGGCTGTTGTAAGCAAACATAATTTAATTAACTCAAATCATCAGTAAGTGGTTTTCTCTGCATGGCTAACAAATGAGTCATTCACAGACATACTTTGGTCACAGCCTTATTTCCTTTTTTAAAAACTTTTTGTAAAGAAATTCTGCTGTGATAATATGCTCCATTTTAATTTTCTAATTCTTCTGACTGTTGCTTTCCTAAAAGTTAGAAGATTGTAATGAGCGCTTGGTCTGGTAATATCAATGTGTATTGTATTCTTTCTGTTATGGGCATAGTGTCTTTACATAATAAATACAATTTGCTATTTAACTTGATAATAAAATAATTCTTGCTCAACTGGGCCTTAAAAGTGTGGTGTGTGAAATCTGACATTCTCTTCTTTTCTTGATTTGATATAATGGGCATGCATTGGTAGTAAAAGTAAAGAAAACAATCTATGATAGCAAGGCTATATGTGTATATAGGGCGCTCAACTATGTGAGCGCCCTATATACACATATAGCCTTGCTATCATAGATTATAGGTTCTTGACTGAGACCCTATATAATAAAAGACAGATTAAGAGGAGAAAAACAGAAGTTTAATAACTGGTATATCTTCTGTACACATGAGAAATACGCCCCCCCCCCAAAAAAAAAACTAAGTAACTCTCTGAAATGGCCCAAGCAATCAACTTAAATATTATCTTTATCTAAAGATCAAAGAAGATGTTGGAGGTTGGGGGGGTGGGGATCCAGTTATGGGAGTCTCTCAGAAAAAGCATATTAAACAAGGGTTAGTTGTTATGCAGATTTAGGTCCATAGCCTTCTCCATAAAATAGAGTTTCTAGAGATTTAGTCATTCTTCTGTTACTGGTACAGAGAGGGAGACACCCTTACAAAAGATTTTCCTCTTAAAATGTAAACATCCTTGCATTAGGTTAACTTCTACAGTTTTCAGTGCTTTTTCTTAGTCTAGGGTTTCTTAAAAATAATCAACCTAAAAAAATTCCTATGTTAAAGAGACAAATTTTGGGGTAGTAAATTCTGCTCTTCTTCAATATCCTGCATAACTATAATTTGCAGTACATAGAACAGCAATATGAAGTCCTGAGAGACATAAGATCTCTGTCACTACTTAACTCTGCTATTACAGCAACAAAACTTAACAATCTCTGAGTTGGATTTTCTTAGCTCTCTTGAAAAATATCTTGCTTTTATAGATTAAATGATATTAAATCCTTTACTCCATATTTTAAAATCACATATGTAAGAAATGTGTACAGTATAGATTCAATATTTTAAAAACAATGTATTCTATGTCTTGAGGAAAATTAAATGGATACAGACATCATATTTTCAAGAACTTGATAATTATTCTGGGTTGGTAGCTTAAGATTTGTGTATTAGTTCATAAATTTATTAGCATTTATGACATCTATTAAACATCTTTGTATATAAGCAAATTTGTGGTGTGGTGATGTCACCGTTGGGGCTGATCAGAGTTTGTTGTTGCCCTAATAGTAAGGGTGTGGGAGAGGGATAACAACGGAGAAGACATGTAGTTAACATTTTTCCTCGATTCTTCCTCAAATGATGCAGTGAAGAATCACAGGTCATTGAGATTCAATAGTTTGATTAAAAATGTTTTAGAAAGACAAATAATGCCCCAAGGAGGCACATTGTCCCAGCACCATAACCAACGCAAAGGGGTCAGAATGGCTACAAAAGGGCAAACAGTCCACAAAAGTCCACCAAAAAGAGAGAGAGAACCCAAAAGGGCAAAAAGGGAGAGGAGACCTGAGGGCAAAAAGGACCCAGAAATGGGAATGTCTGCCTTATATTTGGGCCATAATGGGTGGTTCCAAAGGTATTCCTAGGTGATTGGAGAGTGAGGTCATTTTGATTGACACTTAGCTGTTATAACTTTGATCATTGGGGTGTTTTTTGGGTAGTCTCTAGCATGGGCCCCTATTCCTTTGTTCCCCCTTGTCACTCACATCTGACTAGTTACCTAACAGTGGCACACACAGGGTAGATTTTGACATCAGACAACTGCGAATTCAATGCAAGCTATTGAATCATTGGGTTGTGAAAGCATTGAACTGAAAAACCCTCCAGTGTTACCAAACTCAAAGGGTTCATTTTGCCTGCACAAGTCAATAGCCAAAAGACACAAGAACAGAAGTTTGCAGCAAAAAATGTAGAAGTTTATTTAAGGAAATGGCACCAAGCCCAGGGAACACAGGTGAGTTAGGGCTCAAAGACCTGGCTCTCCGATGGCCTTTAGGGGATAGATTAGATAGGAGAAAACTCATTAATAACTAAAGGAATTGGGGTTGTGAGCTCTACTGATTGATCAGGGCTAGGGTAGGAAGCCATTGATCATTGCATCAGGTCCTGATGTCAATCATGGTGTCGTTCTGTCTGGTTTCATGAGGATGCTGGTAGGGTCCATCTTCCTTCATGAGTGTGAAGCTGCAAAATGTTATCTTTAGTTTGAAGGAAACTCTGTTTCTGCAGTCAACAGACCTAAGGCTTTGTTCCTGAGACCATTTGATGGTGACCTTAAGGCTTAATAATGATTGAGGGAATGGTCATGCAGTTTGCAGAAGGATAAGAAAAGATGCAAGTGAGCCCAAGGGCAGTTTGAATCAAGGGGAAAGAAGAGAAAAAGTCGCTTTAAAGAAGTAAAGATTTGCATCGTTACACTAGCTTAATTTCAGTCATTTAAATATTTTAAATTGTCCTTTATAATTCCATTTATATAGTTAATGGAACTTATAAAGGTAACACTAGAATGTAAACTCAATGAGAAAAAATTCTTTTACTTTTTTATTCCCAGTACCTAGAGCTGTGCCTATCACATTAGAAATGCTCAATAGCTATGATGTCTAGAAAAAGATATTTACCCAGGCACTGTTTTATTTACCACTTAAAAAATTCTATTTTTTTCTCTTCTAAAGCCAATGAAGGAGGTTGTAAGATCTCACACTCCCATGAAAGAGGCAACAACTGTGGAAATCTGGATGCATCCTCAACCACAGGTAGGTAGGGAAACACTTGATCTTTCCTCTTTATTCTCTTTGATTTTTATGAATGTATGGGGTAAATTCTTAAGTTGTGTTTCTCAATTTGTTCCATGAAGTTTCTTTGGGTGGTTTTGTGCTGGATTCTAATGTAACAATGAAATAGTAAATATGTATTTCTTTCTAGTATAGTTTAATAATAATAGTGGGGTTAGTTTATTTGTTGGATAAGGTACACACATTCCTCAAAAAGTATCTTCTAAATGATTGTCTATTTGATTGAGGTTTAAATCTAGTTTTGAGATCATGGATCAAAAAACAAAAAATTGAGAACTGTTGTTTCAGGATATGACTTAAGTGTAAGGTTTAACATTGTTAAAGGAAAAACGAAGACCCAAAATGGCATAATTTGTGCTAAAGGCTCATGGTACCAAACTTAGAATTAATACCTGATCTAATTACAATTTCAGCCTCTCCCAGAAACAATCTCAATTAACTAGTCTGGAATTTTCTAGTCAAGCACCTGTAAAGTAATCTTTCGGCATGGGTCCCTTCTATCCCCCAATGAAGGAAGAGACTATCTGCATGATTAAAACCCTTTCCCTTTTCTTCCCCCAAAGAAAAGGTTTCCCAGACCAAAAATAATTCTTTACTTTTATTAATACTCCCTTGCTCCATACTTTTTTTCCTGTAAAAACTTCCCACTTTGTAAAACCTCTTAGAGAGCCTTTCACTTGTTAGATGAGATGCTGTATGATTCATGAATCACTTAATAAAGCCAACTAGATTTTAAAATTTACTTGGTTGAATTCTGTTTTTTTAACAGTATAAGGCATTTTTATGCTAATTTGGCAACTTGTAGTAAAATCTCATTAAAACACATCCGTTCAAGGCAGCTCAAAATGTGCCTCACAAATACAATCAAATTTGTTTTCTCAGTAAAGGCCTTAAGGAGACTTTAAATATGGAGTGAAAAAGACAATTGTCTAAACCTTCATATGTTATTTGTTATTCTGTGGCTGATTAACTTAAAGTTGTTAATAAGTTAAAGGTTCTGAATCTGACTCCTTGAGTGTCAAACTATGAACAACAAATTATACTCTACCCAGTCATTTTCAAATGCCTTTTATTTGCCCAAAGGATATAGTTTTAGAAATTATAGATAAATAAATACATATCTATGTGTATATATCTATGTATACACATAGATATATATGTATTAGAAAAACAACCCAAACAAAATGAAAAGAATATCACATTTGTTTATTATTTATTATTTCATGTGTGCTTCTGAAATTCATAAAAGTCATGTGTTCTGTAATAATATTCTACAATATTTTACAGAGTTAATTTATGGTTTTTGGGAAAAGTTACAGAATTAATAAATGCACTATGGGAAGAAATGATTAAATAAATAAATTCAATAAACCCAGAAATGATTAATTAAATAAATTCAATAAACCCAGAAACTTTCCAAATGGTTACAAGTTTTAAATTCTTCAAGTTTGAATTAGTGAATTTTTGCCAAACTTTAAACTGACTTTCAAGTCTTGTGCCTCTAATTCAGTCTCAAGAAAAGTAGTGAGGATATGGAATACGAAGTGATATAATTTACATCTGTATTCTTGATTAAGAAGCTATTGTAATTTACATGATAGCAATTTTAAAGAAAGGTACACAATTTTAAAATATGTACTTAAATGTCCAAAAATTTCAACTACTAGTGTTATATGAGGTATGCCTGGAATAAATAAACGTCAGATGGAATTAAGCATTGTTATGTGACACCCTTCCTCTGTGAATAAGAACATAATCTATCAACAATATTTTTTTAGCTAGTCAGTTTACTTCTGATTGTATTCTACTAAGTGCAGCATAATTAAGTCCACTAATTTCTTGTCAATTACTGATTCTTTTACTGGTTTATGAACTTAAAATCTTGTTAGAGATACAATTGTTTCTTACATAGTGGGTGCTTTTTACTTGAGGCTCTTTTATTAGGTAAGTCTTTTAAGTATCTGACAACTTTAATTGTCCTTAATGCCTGAGCTTTCAACTGAAATTTAAGATACATCAAAGTGGTGGGTTACACTGTATACCATTACTACGCATATGATGTAGATAAAGACTTTTTGATAAACATTATGCTTGCCTCTGAAAGTTTAAAGGAAATATTTGTTTTGTAAATAAGCTTTTATAGTTCCTTATAAAATATCGCATATTTAGCGAGATAATCAATATTCATTTAAGGGATGTAAAAAGAAATAATCTGAAAATAGAAATGTAGAAACTATGTAAACTAGAGTGTAACTTGAAAAAAAATTAATTTCTGTTCTTTAAACTTTTTGATAATGCTCTCCTCAACCATTTAGGTGCGAATTAATTAAAATTCATGATACAGATAGTGATTTTGAGAGTTTATTTTTTTAATGGGAAAATGTAATAATGGTGTCCCATAAAACAGAATGGTTCTTACTTGTAAAAGCCAACTATTCAGATAATTAAAGTAACTTATGAACCATGAAATCAGAGGTCAACTTAGTCCTTGAGTAAAGAAAATAAAAGTGAATTGTTCATTTCTTATAAGAAATATCCTTGTAAGTCCTTTAACATTTTTGTTAGAATCTTTAGAAAATATTTTTTGTTTCGAACATTATATTTATGAGATTCATTCATTTTATTGCACATAGAATAGTTTGCTTATTCTCATTGCTATATAATATTCACTATAACACCATTTATCTCTTTTAACTTTGATGAACAGTTAGACTGATTATAGTTCTTGGCTATTAGAAATGATGCGGTAGTATGTTCACAGGTAGGGTACGTATCTTAATGTTCTGAGTTAGTTAGATTTTAAAAAAATAACATGAGTTTTAAATAACATTAGAAAATAAATCAAATCATCCAGAACACCTTTTAAATGTGCAGGAACCACTGAAGTCATAAACATTCACTGTACCTAACATCCTAGAATCTGCAGAGTTCTTAGGAGAAATAGAGTTACTCAGAAATGGTGGTTGATCATGGGAGGGAGGGGAAAATTTTTCCCTCTTTTTTATTTTATTTCTTCTAGCTTGTCTAATAATCAAATTGACATGAGACAGATTAACAGAAGAAAATCATATTTAATTACATATGTACATACAGGGGTTGTGTAAGAATAAGGGACCTAGGATAAATTGAACAGTTGAGGTTTTATTTGCCATTAAGGACTAAGGAGGTAGTGGTTTGGACTTCAAAGGGAAGGTAGGTAATTCGTATGCAGATGAGAAAGATCAAACATTTGGTAAACAAACTCTTTCTGAGTTACCCAGAAAAAAATGAGACACATAAAAGAGTCTAACAGACTGTCCTAGGTTCCTCCCTGCCTTCCACACTTACTGCATATTAAAATATAGATAACTAACAAGATAGCTCCCTTCCTAGAGCAGATTTTTCTATATGAATTTCTTTAGGTGGGTAAGGGGGAGATAAAGGTTCTTCTTGTGTCTTATTTCTTAAAAATAACCAGCTTAAAATAATCAATATCCAAAAAGGGCATGGTTTGGGGTAACAAAGTCTGCTCCCCCTTAACCAGCTCTTCACAGCTTGTGTACCTATCCTAGTTGGCTTGGAATTCTTATTTTTTTTTTTTTTGTAATTAACCAATTTATAATGACTCTATCTTTTCCCCTTACATAATAAACTCTTCCCACTCCTGCTTCCTTGTTCCAGATTCTTTTTTTTTTTTTTTTTTTTTTTTTTTTTTTGCTGATTCTTAGTAATTACAATGCTCAGTGAGATAGCAAATCTAAAACTGAATAATATTCTTTCAAAAACTTGGAACAAAATAAAGCTAGGATATTGTTTTGGGTCTTTTCATTTTTTTATGACTTTTAATAGCAACTTATTTGCTTGTGAAAAAAATTCTTCTACTAAAAATTCATCAGACGACAGTCTGATTATGAATATAGACTCTAACTTGACTACCATTGTACTTAATTTAATACAGATATTTTGTAATTATGACTTATATTCATTGAGAAATAAGTAGCTCAGAACAATAGTATTAGGCAACTGCTGTAGAATGTATGAGGGTGGGGAATGGACCTATTGCTTGACATTAATTCTCCAAATTTTAACATCCACAGATAGTGGTTCATATGTCTCCCAAAAAGAACATAGTTGACCTGTGGCACAGAAAGAAAATAAAATAGTGCAAACATTGAAGTGATACAAGAGAAATAAGGAGAGTAGAATCAAATTTTCCTTTGAAAAGATGATGGTAGTTATATGTGGCAATAGATTTTACTTAACATAACTTATATAAACTTACTATGTATCAGGTAGTCTCCTAAGCAATTAAAATATTAACTCATTTAATTCTCATTACAAACCTATTATGATACCTGTTAGTATTTTTAACCCTGTTTTACAGATGAGGAAGTTTGGGCATAGAGAGATGCTAGCAAGTATCAAAGATGGGATGCAACTCTCTTGGTCTGGCTTCAAAGCCCCTTTTCTTAATTCTATGATAATTTCTCATCAAGAGTGAACAGGAAAAATAGAAGGTGGTCCCTAGGACAAGAAATACTTTAAAATGAGTCTCTTTCTGGTGTTAAACTAACACAATTTTCTATTCTGCTAGAACACTTGCACATATTTGCATATGATAAATTAAGATGACCTCTTTATGATGTTGGAGTGAAAATGAAAGAACAATAAGACATGCACACCATAAAGAATATGAGATATTGAACCAAGCAGAAAAATGCAGTTTTTAGAAGTATTAAATTTACTATGATAATCCTTAATGAAAATCTTTCTTCAGGATGAGAAAGGCTAATTAACAGTAATAAAATGAGAGAATTCCCACAGTTTTAAAGAATTATCTTGTTATCTTGGAATAGCAGCTAACAGAATCACTAATTCAATATGTTAACAGTAAATTCATTTGATGAAGGAATTCCTATGCTAATCTTATATTTTACCATAGCACAATTAAGAAGTCCACAGAGGTTTGGCTAATCAGTTTTCACAAAGTGAAATCAGCTCTTATAATTCTTTTATATTCTAAATGGCATACAATCCTGACAGAGCAAGTCACACAAGTTTGAGAGTTTTTGTTTTGTTTTGTTTTGTTTTGTTTTTAAATAAAACAACTTTAAAGGAAGTTTTGATGCTCAGGTTAAGAGCCAATGCCAATGTCTTTGCTTCTCTTGCAAGGAAAAAAAAAAAAAAAACAGAGAAGTCAAGAAAATGACCTTTCTAAACTGTGCATAACAATTGAATTATCAAATGTTAGACTACACTTAGGAAACATTTTGTGTGATTTCAATGCGTGCCTATGTCTACTCGGTGGGACACTTGATGTTTCTTCTTTAGCAACAAAAATATCTTGAAAAAAATTCATTGGGGTCATGAAACCACATAATAGTTTGCAAAGTGCACATATCATCAACTTCCTTTAGTTGCCAGCCCCAGTTTTACTCAAACGATAGTTTTGTTAATGCTTTTAAGATATACACTTATTTAAAAAAATTAGTTTTGGAAACCCACACTTCATAATTCATGTTTTTATGAGAGCCCAAAACATTTATATTTTGGCTCGAAATTCAGGATGTGTTTATTTTTGCTGTTGTTGTTGTGATTTTTCTATGTTGTAGGAGAAAGTGTATGTTCTATGAGAATGTAAGCTAACTATTATCATGGAAGGATCTGAGATCAGAATTTTTTCAAACCTTAACCTGGGAACTTTTGAGAGTTATTTTTGTCTTCAAAGGTTATGTTGTGGAAGGCTTTAAAATGCCAAGTCAAGTTTAGATATAATTTTTTTGCACAATAGAAAGCCTAATTAAAAAAATCAACATGCTCTGATATGACATCGTATATAAGTGTAGGGTTTTATTTTTAGACAAATGGAAAATACTCAACATTGTTTTCTGACTGGAGTCCTAAGATTTAGCCATTGTCTTTGACCTTTAGTGCTATACTTTACTTTTAATCATTAATAAATTTTATTGTTAAGTGACTACTAAAGGCATCATACTAGGTTCTCTACAGTAATGATTTCCTTTTCTTCAGTCCTTATATCAGTTTTGTTGAGGTGTATCTAGCTATTAATATCCCCTTTTTTAAGATGAGAAAATTGAGGCTCGGAGAGGTTAAATAATGTGCCTAAGGTTGCACAGCTTGCAAGTGTCAGATGGGGAATTCAAACATACATGTTTTGATTCCAAAGTTCATCATCTTTCCCCAATCATACATTGCCCCCCATTCGTAGTAATATTCATAATGAAGGGGACCAAAATTTTGTCACCTCAGAACTGTGCCTTTTGGGATATTCATTTTAAGCTGGCTATTAAGAAATAAAAGAATCAGAAAGAACCTTTGACCCTCCTCCTTTCCTTCTTACAAGAGTCAAATGGAAAGGCGTGCTTCAAGAAAGGAATGTTAACATATTCACCTTAGTTTGGTAAATAGAGAGGCTCCAAGCAGGAGCCTGTTAACTAGATCTCCTCTATATCCTATTGTTTCTGGGTTGCCTGGCAGGAATTTGCCTGCCATGTGTGTTCTGCTTTTCCTCAGCTGTCTGTAATTGCCTATTTCCTTTGAAAGCTCAGGCCCCTGCCCTTTTCTCTTTTGTTCATAGTGGCATATAAATTCCAACTGCTTGATGTGTCTGGGGTCTCATATCCAATGACACCCCTAGCATGTACAGCCATAATAAACTTTGTTGTTTTTCTCCTGTTAATTTGTCTTTGTTTATTGGGTTATTAGCCCAGCTAGAAGAACCGATTATTAAAAGGTGGGAATTGAAAAAAAAAACAAAACAAAACAAAACAAAACAGCCCCCATAATAAAGAATGTCTCTTCAGTGAATATGCATCCCAAGTGTGACCTACCATTCCACTGATTCCCACAGCACATTAGTGAATCTTGGAAGCATAGTAGATTTGTGTCTACAGATAAAAAGCCTATGAGCATCTACAACTGAAAAATGCACACTTCAACAGATGGGGACCATTCCTCTGGAGCTCTTGGACAATAAAATATTACCAAACAATTTTGAAAAGAATTTCCTAACTATGATGTTAATATCTATTGATTATTTACTATAGGCTTTAAAGTAGGAAACACATATAAACTTTAAATAACATTTGGTACAATAATAATTTCAATGAATAAAATATAGATTCTCAGTTTTCAAGATATAAAGAAGACATCAAAGATGAATATACTTTTGTCATATGAATCATTTCTTTACACAGAGTTTGGATTATAATTTGTCAGCCTGCATGAGTCCTCTAGCAATGCCTAGCACCCAAGCAAAACAAATTGTGTTTATAATCACAAATGAACCCTTTTTAATGGCATTGAAATCCAAGTGCTAAAAGCTTATCACTTGGTTTATCATGTTAGCTCACAAGTAAAGCACACTGGGAATTAAATGTAGGCCACATGAGAGGGAAATATACATCAGGAATAGGTGGGTCTAAACCTGGGGTACCATTCAGGCTAAAGATATGATCCTCAAAGGAAAGTTGTCAGCCAAGCGAGTTAGAATTCCCAAGGGGGAATATAATAAATTTGAATTAACTTGCAGAAGCCAAAGGTCCTGAACTGGTATAAGGGATTCTGTAGAAAAGATATTTAAGCAGTACTGATATTCATGGTCAGGCAATCATATTATTGGGTTCTCTTTGTAGTAAGACTCCAACCAATGGCTCTCATATTAACTATATGTGAAGTCTGGGACCAGTGATAAAGTATTTGAATTTGTTTCTATATCTGTGATATGGGGATATTTATATAATTGTCATATAATTGCTATGAAGGCTAATGTAATACATTCTAAAGCAAGCACATAGTGGATGTTAAATAAGTAGATATCTAATTTCTTTTTTTTTTTGTTCTCCAATCCTAACTAAAAATTGAAAGGTAAAACAAGAAGCGAGTAAGATTCCAGGCATATGAGTTGGGCAAATGAAATTGGCACTAGTAAATATGGACATGCAGATGCCTATGGACCATCCTAGCACATTAAATTCTGCACTTAGGTAGTGTGATTTCTGGGCATCTTAAAGTACTCCCAGATATGGTACAGATCAGTTCAGGCCCAAGGTAGAATTGGCTTTCACATTCTGCCAACTATATATATAATAGCAGGAAGCTTCTTAGTGTGATTTGGAATTTTCACTTCATGATTTTGGCAGATAACAATCTAAATAGTAAATCTGTCATTTTGGGACTTGTTTGTTTTAGAAGACATTCTGTCTCATGTACAGCAATGTCAAATTGCTCTAAATGTTAGGGCCCAAAAGTCAGAAAAGCAATGATAGAACAATTTAGCAGGTTTCATGCTTCTAAAACTTTAAAAATTTTCTTTTTCTGTTTTGTTTTCTGTTTTCTTTGACTTTGTAGTAGATAGTCCTTATCCTCTCCTGCTATTTCCTCCTGATAATTCCTCTTAGCATACATTGTAGAGCATCCTCATCCCTCTGTAATTTTCCACCCTTTCCTATGATACAGAGCTCTTTTTTAGTTAACTGAAGTTATTGAAAAAAGAGTAGGGCAAATGAAGATTTTCTGCTATAAAAGAAGAAAAATAAATTTTTCTTCTACCCTTCTAGGTTCTTCTGGTTGATCTAATAATAAAATTGATATGAGACAGGTTAACAGGAGAAACAAACCAAATTTATTATGTATGTACATATGGGGGTACCCCAGGACAAATTGGGCAGTTGAGACTTATATACCATCTTGAACTTAGGAGAAAGAAAGATAATGGTTTGGATTTCAGAGGAAAGGTAGGCAATTCACAGGTAGATGAGAAAAAGCAAACATTTAGTAAACAAATTTTTGTCCAGCCACCCAGAAACAGTGGGACACAGAGGGGAATTTAACAAATACCTATTGCATGTTCTTTCCTGTCTGCCACAATTCATATTAAAATATAGTTATCTATGATGATAACTCCCTTCCTGGAGCAACTTTTCTTTATCTGAATTCTTTTAGGCAGGTACTGGGGAGGTAAAAGATCTTCTTGAGTCTTTTGTTTTTCTAAAAACAACCAGCTTAAACAAATCGATATCCCCAAAAAGTCATATTTTAAGGTGGCAAAACTCTATTTCCCTTCACTACTGATATTGAAACTCTCACCATGCTTCTGCGAAGACTTTTTGTCAGGTTTGAGGTATCTTAAAAAGAATTCACAAGAATGAGTTTCCTAATATTTCATCTTCATATTCTTTACAGTAAGGCTGGAAAAAACGCATCTCCTGGACTACTGTTGTAAAATTTCATCTCTTTCCCCTCTCCTAAATTTCTGCTATCAGTCCATTCTCAGGCAGCTACCATATTTTTCATTTTTAAATTTCAACACTGATTATGGATGGTCCTACCATTAAAAAGCTCCAGCTGTCTCCCATTACTTATTGAAAGAAATGTAGTTGCAGTCACACTTCTCCATGTTTTGGCCCACACTTTCTTCTTGATCTTTCTACACTTTTCTTTCTGGTTAATTGATTAATATATACTTATGTTCCAATCAAACTAGACTCCTTGCTCTTCCTTCAATGTCCTTATTCTTTCATTCTCACTTATTTGTATATATCTCTTCCTTTTCAAATAATGCTCCTTCCCTATCTCCACCTGTGCTTAACCATTGGCAGAGTATTCATCTTTTAAGCTTTCATGTGAAATACTTTTCAACCCATCCAACTACCTATTATTTCTCCATTCTCTGAGCTCCTATAGCACTGTGTCTGTACTTCTCAAAGTTTTATCATGCACACTCTTACATTTCAAATATTCATGCCCATATCTTATTCTCCCACCACAATGTTAGTTTTTTGAGAGCAGGGATGGTTTTCAACTCATGACTCTACACTTAGTATAGTATCTTGCATCTTGCATTCACTAAGTGCTCTTCAGTGCCAGGCACCTAAACACTGGTATTCATATACACTTTTCTTGAAGAGATTATGTATCATATTGGGTAAGAGCTTGCATTTTAGAGTCAGATAATTCTTTGTTTAAATACTAGCATTGTCACTGACTAGCTATGTAATCGTCACCAAACTATAATAGCTCTGCATTTTATTTCTATCATTTGTCATGACAATAATAATATACCTCATTCATCAAGAATTGATGTGAATTATATACATAACCTATATAAAGTACTTAGGACAATATCCAGCACATAGTAAATATTTAATAAATGTTAATTATATGATATATTAACATATATTTAATTTTATATGTATACTGTTTCACCTATTACGCTCCAGGCCATAAATCAGTGTTTTATAATTTAATGCAGTTTTATGTATTTCTTTATCCATTCATTTTCAAAAAAGTCCATTTTGCCCTATCCTTAAACCTATGTTATCTCACATAGGGGCATTTTTAGTTCAAAGTCTCTAAAGAGGAAGATTACTTAGCCTCTAGAATAACTAATTCATTAAACTTTGCCCTTCTTTAGCGACAGGTCAAATGTTAGGACTTAATAGAACCAGAGACCCAAGAAGCAAAGCTAACTATTTTCCTTTCCATCCATCTTCACTGCTGCTCTTCAGAATTTCATCAGTGTTTTTGGTACGTGAGGCTAAATCTGGAACACGATCAAATAAACTTTGTTGCTTGGAGGCCTCAATAATTGACATCCTAATTAAAGCTACATTTAAAAAATCAGCTATAATTAATTTGCTCAAGACTATCAATTGATCTCTTAAAATGCTCTAGAAAAGAATTTTGGTGGTAGATTATTTCTAATGTGCCTGTTAATAAACTACTTTTATGTTTTGTGTATTTACAAAAATAATGGGACTTTGCTTGCTATGCGTGAATACTAAAGGTACACAGGAGATTTAGTGATCTGCCTCTATAATGAACATGTTATATGTACCATGAGAGATAACTGTGAGAACCTCTTTGGCTATTTTTTCTCACCTTTATTGAGATATAATTGATATATTACATTGTATAAGTATAAGGTGTCCTTTGTATTAAGAAAAAAAAATGATTACTGTAAGGAAGTATCTTAAGCTTTCTGATGTAAGAAATAAGAACTGCAACACCCCTGCCTTCCTCCCCTAACCTCCTTCCCTATGGACCATGGGGCATCCTGAAGGAGGATCGTATCAAGGTATGTTGAGTTAAGGCAAAATGAATATTCAGTCACACATCTGTGCTGAGTCTTCTTTGAGGCAGTGATGCTTATTTAGGTTTTTGCCACTTGAAGGCAACATTGAGGTCACTTAACCAGCATAGCATGTATTCTTGATACTTTAAGGAGATAGTAGTAGATAATATTTATGGGAGAAGGATGCTAAAAAAACAAAACAAAAAAAAACTGTAGACTTTTTTTGATCATTGACGGTGTCTAATATATTCACTTCTACAAGAAAATAATTGAATGAACAACAACTGCAACAATCTCTTAAAAGTTGTACTTAATCACAGAACATGTGCCCTAGACATCATTTAACTTCGCTCTATCTAAAATGGTTATGTCTGGCAAATTGGGTGCGATTTGAGAATTCTGTGGGTGTCCTCCACCAACGCAATTGTCTTTCTTCCTCTTCTCTTTTGCATCACTGCTGAATGGTTGGCGTTGTTGTTAATATGTAGCATAGAAACATGTTGGGCTTCTATTGATATTTTTCTATTACAACAATTTTTAAAAGCTCCCTTGTTAGTTTGAAAGGGAGTTTTACGACATGTCAAATGCAAAAAGCGTCTTTGAGGGTTAGCTCTTTGAAGGAGATATAATTTACACCTGTACAAAATGCACTTTGCTCTAAATGAAGGTAAATAAATTATTTGTACTATATGCTCCACTCTTTCTGCTTGCTCTAATATTTTCCAGAGAAAGTTGTTTGTACTGTTTTTCTTGCTTAACTGTCACTTAACACAATAATTTTTTTTAAAAGCATTTATTAAGTGTTTAATTTGTGCTAAGTATTGAGGCAAATACTGGCAATATAACCATGAAAAAGAAAAAAAAAAGATAAAAATACTGGCCTTGATTTCCAACTCTGACACTTACTACCTTTGTGAGCTTACAGTCTAGTAAGAAAAAAAAAGTGCCAACACTAACTATAAAATAAGATAGAAAGAAATAGGCACTAAATGTTTGAATAAGTATGTGTTATGACTATGCAAAAGAAGTGACTACATTTGACTGGGAATGGAAATCAGAAAAGATTTCTGGTTCATAGTGGCAGTGGAGATGTAATTCAAAGATAAGAATGGTGAGAGTGGAATTAGGATCAATGATTCATTTGCTAAAATTAAAAAAAAAAAAAACAGTGCTTTGTATTCAGCAGACTCTCAATCAGCAGTGATCGTTATTATTTCCTAAGCACTCACACACACAGAAACAGCTCAAAATATTCCTATCCCATTTAACAAGATACCGAGTTGCTTTTCAGAGACAAACAGAGCAAAACTACAGTTCATGCAGTGGAAGTATGTGCAGAGGAGACAACTTTGATCTCTAGCTAAACCGGAACCAAAGTTTCACCTCCCACCCACACTCAGCCCCCCTTCCCCAAAACCAAAGGACCAGGATATAACCAGAACTTGAACACTGGCACCCTTTCAGAAATGAATGGCCTGTTGTTCAAGAAGATCCAGTACTGACGCCTCTTACTATAAATGGCCAGGTTCTAAGGTCCTAGAATTCAAATTCACCTCACCAATGCTTCCACATACCTGTTCCCTAAACTCTTAAAACCCCGCCCCTAAACCCTGGATCAGGGAGTGAGGGGCTTTTGAGCATTAGCTTCCTATTCCCCTGAGTGGCACCATTCATAATGTAATAGCCAATATTTCCTTACAGCAATTCTCCATATTTAGTGTTTGGCTCTACTAGTACCAGTGGACTAATTCTTTCAGTTCGGTAACAGTACTAAGTAGCAGAATTGGAAACCAGATCTCCTCTTTTAAGTAATAGTTTCTTTCTACATTTTTTTTCTTCCTAAAGATAGTATTCCCTGATTAACAGAGTTGTCTAAATATCAGTAAAAGAAAAAAAAAAAGTTTAAATTAAATTGGATCAATTTCAGATTGAACTGGATTATCTTTGTTGCCAGAGAACTTGACAGGGTGGGAGTCCAAAGAAGGACCCTGATCCTGGAGCTCTGATGACCAGGTTCTTGTCTTATACCATGAGAAAGAATTCACGGACGTGACAAACAGCAAGTAGGAAAGTACAAGTTTATTAAAGCAAAAGTACACACTTAAGAGAAAAGTGTGTGCAGCTCAGAGATAGTCTGCCCAGAGTTGTCCAAATTATGGGCTTTTGCTTTCTTAGGGGTGGGGGATGTCCTAAGGCTATTCAGCCTTCCTCCAAGTCTTGGTGTCTTTCCCATGCAACCTGGAGGGTAGGAGGAGGTGGTCCAAGGCCATTTATCTTGTATCCTGGCCTTGGCTCATTTTTCACGCTGGGGTCTCACACTTGAAAGCAAAACAAGAAGAGGGCTGAGTAAGGGACTGAGTAAAAATTCCAGAGCTGCATCCTGGAGGGGAGAACTTCCCTAGGCTAATTATCCTGCTTCACCTTAAGAACTTACATTTTGGGGAACAAATACATGAGAGAAACAAGTTAAATATCAAAAAACATTCTTGATTGTCAGGTACTGAAAGGTTAATTGAACCCAAAGTTTAGAAGAAATCAGAGTAACCTTTTGGGAATATCTCACACACACACACACACACACACACACACACACACACACACACACCCTCTTGTGTCCTTTACAATATTTTGATTCAGAGCTTTTATCTGAAAGTACATAAAGTTTCAGAGATAAAGAGGTCAAAACAGGTGAACTCTCAAGCAGACTGGTTTTTTGAAGTTAATCCTTAGAACAAATATTTGAAGCAGGCAAATAAATGCCCCCAGTTAATCTACATTGTGAATATAACTTGGGAGCACATTTAGTTTTAATAATGAATAGGTAAAATTTACATGCCAAGCATCTGCAAGTTTGCAAGTGACTATATATATTATTTTCTCTGTCATACATACTGACCCAGGATAACATTGGCTTCACTCCATGGAGTGCCCTTAGAACTCCTGCATTTGAATTCTACTCCTTGGCTTTTCCCCAGCTTTCCTCTGCTTCTTTTATTTCATTGTCAAGTGTAACACCTGATCCCTGCATTGATCCTATGAAATGTGCTAGTTTTAACTTCTTCATGTGGATTTTTTCCCCCTTATATCACTTAGTGTAGCAAGGTCTATAAACGATATAGATTTCAACAAATTATAGTCACTGTATTCACTTGTATTTATTTTCTGTTCAGAAATATATTCTCTAAGATAATGCCCCTGGTTATGCTAAATAATCCTAATGCTAAAAAAAAAAAAAAAAAAAGAAAAGAAAAAAATCCTAATGCTGTTAGGTTTCCTGGCCTACATTATTTATTTATTTATTTTTAAATTTTGAACGAAGAAGCCTGTTTTCATTGAAATAAAATTTCCTTGTGATTGTTTAGTCTGTTTTACATCTTCTTGAACATAGTTTAGAGGATGTACACCTTATTTTAAATAAGAAATACCACCTAAATTCAAATAGTATTACTGTGATTCTTTAAAAAATCTAATCTATAATTCAAATTGTTACATTTCTGAGGCTCTGTATTCCTTGGAGAGAGAAAGTAACATGTAAGTGTGTGAAGGTTTTAATGATTGAGACCATGGGAGCTTTACATTTATTTTTATACTTTCATAGATGCTATAGTACAGAGGTTATTAAGATACAGTAGCAGCCTACAGAAAAATTCTGCTAATCATTATAATTTACAAAAATAAAACAAACATATCCATTTAACAAGAACATTGCTCTATCATAAAACGGAAAAAATAGATATGTATATTTTATAAAAAAGACTGTATGCTTGAAAGTGAAACATGTAAATAAGCGGTTATAACAAGACAGTACAAATAATACCATAATAAAATGAAATAGAAATTGACTGAAAAGAGACATGGAAACTATGTTACACCTGCTACTGAAAGATTATCCTTTTAATTACCTTCTCATTTTGGTGTTCTCAGTGTTTAAGAGCATGTAGTCTTATCGACCTACAACCAAAAATGGTGATTTAGATTTTTATTTTTCGATATCTGCTGGTTTGTTGGACATTGAAACTTATGTTTTAAAAAATCCAACATATTTTTTTCTGTTAACCTGCCTGAAATACTCAAGCAATAAATGTACATTGAATGATCTCGTGACCTCAAAGTAGTTAATGATGTTTCCCTGGTTCTCTAATGTATGCTTAGGGAATACTTTAAAACCTGGCAAGACAGAGAATATGGGTACTTAGATTTGGGGGATTAAGACAATATATAAGAAAATTAAATTCTCATTAGTTATTTGATGCACTCTTATTATCTAGTGGTGTTGCAGTTTGGGGCGATCTAAATCCCAATGACATAAGGGTTTCCTCATTTCTTCCCAGCCGATGCAGCAAAGAATTACAGGTCAGCAAGATTTAGAAAAAGTAAGACTTATTAAAAGAATATTTTAGAAAAGGTGGGGCATGCTAAGGAAGGCTATAGCCCTGTAGAATTTGGGAGATGAAAAGATAAAAGATAGAGTACACTCCAAGGAGGAGCAGGTTCTCAGCGAAGAGGGCTGTAACAAAGCAGAAGTGAGGAGGTCAGTTTATATTTGGGCTGTGATGGGAGGTCCTAGGTGATCAGTAAGTAAGGTTACCTTAACTGACAGACAGCTGGCTGACATATAACACTTTGCCTACAGTGCATGTGCTTCCCCAGAATTCAGTCTGTTATAATTAGATTCATGAAATTGTGCATAAATATGTTATTATGATAGTATAATGAGGCTGGGGTTATGGGCAGGTTAGGGTAGTACTTTCTGCGTATGAGTCTGAGGCCAGATTAAACTAGCTATAGGTTTATGGTGTTCCAGTCCTTTGTCTCTCAGAAGGCAAGAGGGATTCATTAACTACCAACGGGGTGTTTTTTGGGTGATTTCTAGGCTGGGCCCCGTTTCTTCGTTACCCTATCACTCATGTCTGACTAACTACTTAACAGTGATACTAGTCTTATAATAATATACAAGCATGTGACAGGCAACAAACATGTTTTATTTCTTCTGTTATGTTGTTGTAGCCGCCAGCCCCCGATAGACACATAGACCACCAGAAATCAGTGAGTTATAGGAAACACACTCTTTATTCAGCCAGCTGGATCTGCTAGGGGTACGCAGACCCCAAATCAAGCAGCCCCGAAATGTAGAGGTACAGGGTTTTTAAGCCCTAAACCACCATTCTTCATCCTGTTTAAACACACAAGTCTATTTTTCTTCTTTTTACTGTCAACCCACAGGTCGGTTGTGCAAGCAGGGGCACAGCA
>NW_006442487.1:705284-714076 GCF_000325575.1 Pteropus alecto
GAGTACTACTTCTGCTAGCGACTCGACTTGAAGTCTGGCCTGCTGAGCTCAGTTAAGTTTAGGGGAGTTCCTACCCCAACATAGTAAGGGGGTTTTGGGTTTAGGCACAACCAGCAATCCTGCCCTATGTCTGGGGAGGTCTTATTTAAGACCTTGTGTATTGTTGTTAACATAGTTATTAATTTTCCTTCTGGTTCTGGTTGTGGCTGGTCAAATGCCTGAGGTTTAATAGCTGTTAGGCTACTACCTGAAGAGGCTAGAGCCGGAGTCGGGGTTGCCTGGGAAACAGGAGTTCTCTCAGATGTAAGACTTTGAGGTAGTCCTGGAATTAGAAGTGGTTTGTTGGGCCCTATAGGGTGAGCTTTTCTGGGAGGGTCCTTAACCTGTATAGTAAAATATAATCCTGAATCATACCTGGTTTTATACAATCTGATACTCCATGTCTGTCCTGTGAGCCAATAGTGTTGTCCCTCATTGCTACCAGTGTTGATGGTGATTATGATAGGATTACAAGACCCAAGAGAGCATGTGGAGGGGCTTGGTCCTCTTATTAATCTAATATGATCATCATTCTGATTTTTTTATAATTAGCTATAGTGCAAATAGTTCTCACAACCCAGTTAGCACAAGAAAATTGGCCTTGTCCCTCACATCCAAGTCCCATGTTACCTATACAGCCAGATGTCCCTGGGTAATGTCCTTGAGGACAAATATAGAGTCCTATCCCTAAGCGGCTTTTCTCAGCCGATAATATGCCACAGCTGGGTCCCCCCTTGTAGCCTAAGTATGCTCCTCTGCCTAGGAAGGATCCTGATCCAAGGTGGTGTCCGGCCGTTGCAATGGAGAGGGGATCTCTGGCAAGAATGATTTCACTGGTCTCAGTTACTATAAGCTCCCATACTCTAGGCTGGTGTATGTTTCTGTATGCCTGGGCTAAAGAGGGAGAAAGGAAGAAACAGAGGGTTCGACTTATGTATGCTTGAGTCTTAGTCTTAAAGGCCCGTCTTCCTGAGCTGTTCACTCTCATGCTGCCTTAACGTGGGAGTGATGAATCAATTTTAATTATTTCAAAATGAGAAGCTAGTGGTTAAGTCATACTCAAATGGGAGATTCAGAGACTACTTTTGAAATGCCAAAAGAAAAAGGGACTGAGGCAGGAGACCACAAGGTACCTCTAAGGTCTGCCCATGTGATTCCACCTATATTCAAATTTGAAAGCAATACTTCTGCATTTGCTCTCTCTCCACTGAATTTGGTTTCACTTTGGGTAGGCTATAAAACATATTCAGCCCTTAAAATACATAAGCTCTGTAAACAGGGAACACCCACGTTTGAATCTTAGTTTAGTTCTTAGTAACTATACAATATGGGGAAGAAAAAAAATAATTTTCCTTTTACCCTTCTAAATTCTTCTGGCTCATCTAATAATCAAATTAAATGAGACCGATTAACAGGAGAAAATAACCAAATTTATTATGTATAAACTGTCGGGGATAAAAAATTATCCTCTACCTGTCAAGGTTCTTCTAGCTGGATGAATAATCACATTTACATGAGATAGATTAGTAGGAGAAAAACAGATTAAAGTTTAATAACATGTATACCTCCTGGATACATGGGAGAAACCCAGGAAAGCTGAGTGACTTGCCAAAATGGCAGAAGCTATCATCCTAAATACCACTTTCAGCTAACTATAAAAGAATGTTAAGAGTGGGGAATCAGTTATGGGAGGTTACCAGGAAAAGCATGGCCAGCAAGGGCAAGATTGTTATGCAGAATTAAGTCCAAGCCTTCTCCATTCACAAGGAAGACAGGCCTCATACAGTGAGGGAAATACCCTTACAAATGGAGATTTTTCTCACAAATGTAAATATCTTTTACAAAGGGTAACTTCAATTTGATTTTCAGAGCTTCTCCCACATCTGCAGTTTCTTAAAATTAACCAGCTTAAATTAATTAATATCCCAAAGAGGCATATTTTGGGATGGCAGAGTCTGCGCCCCTTCAGTGCATAGAAGGGTTTTATAAAAATGTAGTGAGAGAGGAGAGGAGGCATCTGAAAGTAAAAATAGATGCAAAGGAAAGGATCTGCAAAAATAACCGACTCAGCTGGTTAAAACTGCTCTCTCTTCCCCCTATGCTCTTCAGTTAACATGTTTTCCACAGCTGCATCCCCCGTCTCAAGGATTCTCCAGCTCCTTCCCTATTTCAGTAGCTGTGTATGAATGTCAAGACTGTGAGAAACTGTTGTGTTACAGTTAGAGCTCAGCCTTTGGATAAGGAACCCACTGAGCAGTGTAACATCAATGAGTGCTGCTCCAGGTCAGTAAGCTAGGAGTCCCTTCTCTTTGTTCAAGAATCGGATAAAGGTGCTGATAACACCAAGGTCTCAGACTCTACAAAACAAACGACCTGTAAGACCAAGGGTCTGGAAATTTCTCCCCTACAGCCCCCCATCGGAAGCTCCCCCTCCCCACTCTGAGTAAGGAGGGACATGTAAAACCTCAGACGAAGGAATCACGCACCCCTTGCATGGACACTGCGAGAGTATATAAGCTGTAAGAAATCTAACCAAAGAGAGATCGTGCTTTGGGTCTGCTGAATGCCCTGCTCTTCTGAATTCCTCGGTTGGGTGTCGCTTCCTGCAACAATAGGACCCCTGGACAAATTGGACAGTTAAGGTTTATATGTCATTCTACGCTAAGGAGAACGAGGCAAGGTCTAGGACTTAAAAGGGAAAGCAAGAAATTCACAGGTAGAAGGGAAAAGAGAAAACATTTGGTAAACAAATTCTTGTCAGGCCACCCAGAAACAATAGGACACAGAGGGGAGTCTGACAAACAGATTTTGCTAGATTTTTTCTGGTCTGTCACACTTAGTCATATTCTGATGCCAAGATGATAGCTCTCTTTCTTTCAGAGGTTTTCTATCTGAACTCCTTTAGGCAGGTAAAAGGGAAGGTTCAAAGGTTTTGTTTGTTTGTTTGTTTGTTTCCTGAGTCCTGATTTTTTTCCTTGTTTCTTAAAAGTAAGTAGTTTAAAATAATCAATATCCCCAAAGTCATATTTTGGGTGGCCAAAACTCTGCTTGCCCTCAGCAACGGACAGGATAGTTTAATTTTTCTAAGTCTCAGTTTTCTCATCAGTAAAATGAAAATAATATCCTACCTGCTGCATAGGGCTGTTGGAAGGATTAAATTCAAGAATGAATGTAAAACAATTGGGCCAATGCTAGGACATAGTCAAAGCTCTAAAATAGCAGCTATTATTATTCCTTGGATTTTTTTTTTTTAACATCTAAAAGGGGCTGCTTGCACTAGCAATAGCTTTTTTTTTTTTTCACTGAAAAATAATGATTAAGTTTTTCTTTACAGGAGACTATCAGTTCTTATAGATATCTCAAAGTGCTAAATCAGATTTTCATGTGTGCACTGTATAGGCTAAGGGATGTGTAGGTATTTGAAGATCACTTCTTTCTTCCAACAAACTTATGCCTTGGATGGGGAGAAAAGGGTCACATTAAAAATTGCATATCTCCTTTAACTGAGTGCTAATTTGTGCATTGCAGACTTGAGGTACTGTTAAAGGAGCAAAAGGGATCTGTCTGCCGGTGTGAGTTTAAGTCAATCAGATACTGCAGGTTTTGCCACAAAGAGTAAGGGTTTATTGGACAGTTGCAAGTCCTGGAGACACAGGTGAGCTATAGCTCAAGGGCCTGACATCCCAAGTGTCTCAGGAGTACAGATTATATAGGAAAAATCAGTAGTCATGGAAACCAAGGTAAGAGAGGAGGCATCTGAGAAATGTAAAGGAAAGGTCTTGCAGAAATGACCCACTCAGCGGGTTATAGATTAACCACACCCTATAGATCTTTAAATAGCCTCCTAGAAACTTATCACACCTACAAGAGAAAAAATCTGTAAATAGATAGGACTAGTGGTCCGGTAATTCCTTCCCCCTTGCAGCCCCCACCCAAAACGCCCCCTCCCATCCTGAGTCAAGAGGTGCACGTAAACCTCAAAGGAATCACGCGCCCCTTGCATTGGACACTGAAGAAGTATATAAGCTGTAAGAAATCTAACCGAGGCAAGCTTGCAAGCTTGTACTGTTAACTCTACTCGCTCCGCCGGCAAAAATTCTTCCTATAACGAAGTTGTCTGAGGGTCCAATTTTCTCCATTGGGTGTCGCTTCCTGAAACAAAGGGAATTGGAGTCTTGGATGCTACTGATTGGACAGGGTTGGGGTAATTGATCATGTCCCTCAGGTTCTGAAATCAGCCATGGCACCATCCCTTCTGGTCCTGGGCTGGTGGAGCTGTTCTGCCTAGATGGGCCTGGGGCTGAAATACATCTAAAGCCAAGATGTTCTCCTTAGTTTAAGTGAAACTTATTGTCTTCATGATCATAGACCTGAAGCTTTATTCTCAAAAGATTTGACTCTGACCTGGAACCTTATGTCCTAAGGTTTGATGGTTAAGGGAGTAGGCATACAAAGGTGGAAGGATTAAGATGAGGGAAAAAAAGCAAGTGAGTCACAATGTCATTATCTAGGCAAAACCTCTTGAATCAAAGAAAAAGCTATAAGCAAAATCTGAGCGGGGTTACAGTATCACAGATGTTAGAAACTGGTGGGACTGATATGTGTTATAGCACCCAGTAAAGTCTTGATAGAAAAGGCAAGATTTGAGGTGGGCCTTCAGAGATGATTATGGTTTGAATAAAATAAAAATAATCAGAATATTCTATAGTGCTGTAAAATGGAGGAATTGTGAACGGTGTAAGCAAAGTCATAGTAAAGAAAACAAAATGGCATTTGTGGGGTGAGAATAGCAATCAGATTATAAGGACAACCTGCAGCAACCATCAGGTCTCCCCTCATTTTGCCGAGGTCTCATTTTTCTTCTCAGACAACTCCCCCAAATGACTGAATGGTGGGATTGCTTGGCACCGAAGAGTTTAAATTTGTTTCCTCCCTGCTAAGAGATTCTGAAACATAAATGCTAACACCTAGAGAGTTGCGCTTTCAGCTTACTGTGTGATTCCATAAGGGAGCCATTAATAATGTCAGGATGCATTAACAGCCTAGAAAAGTGAAAAGCTTTAGATTTGAAACATTCATGACAGCACCTGAAATAAATTGTTAGCTAATATCAGAAGAGTGGTAGAGTTGACATGAGTTTTTTCTGGGTATAATTATATCATAACTTTTCCAATTTTATATTAAGTCATTAGCCATTCAGACTATTGACAAGTCTAAAATAAGATTTTAATATTTATTCTGGATAAATGAAAATGAAAAGAATAAAGAAGGTTGTAAGTAGGCTTATTCATTTCTTAAAGCATGACCTCAGTTCCTATGCAACCTATACCCTGATATAGTCAGTGAGTGAAAGTATATGATTTTGGTTTACAATCTCACTTTATTAAAAAATAGTTTTATGCCTACCCCAAGAAATGACTTCTAAAAAAAATGTTTAGTTAGATACAGTTTACTATACTTTATAACAATGCACTGAAACAATTTTTAAGTTAAAAAACCCAGAAATGTTGATAACTTTATTGCTTTGAACTAATGTTCTGTGGATTTCACTGGGCAATTAAAGTTAATGGAGGGCAATCACTAGAAATTGGGATACTCTTGAAGTGAGATAATATCTCATCTTTGTATGGTAAAAATTCTGAACATATTCTGAAATATATTGTGCTAAAACTATTTGAAATCATTTTTAAGCATAAGAAAAGTTGTTTTAGAAGAATAGTATCTATGTGCAGAAAACATGAGTTATTTTTTCTTATAATTTGTACACTAGATAAAGTAAAAACATATCCTTAAGACAGTTTGAACATGTGTCCCCTGGAACTAAAGTTGTTCTTTCATTTTCTAATTTTTGTTGTGTATATCCTCAATTTTGTCCTAAAGAGTTTCTGTCTGTGCATATGAACATATATCTTTCTCATGTTGGAATTCAAGTGCATTTCTCTTCCCAGAATTCCTCTTGATTTGGTGAATATGGATGAGTCATCAATTGAGTTGGTGTCCAGGTAACTTGTTCCTTTACTTTTTGGTGACAAAGAGACGACAGGAAAACGTTGCTGTACAACTTACCAGAGCTATTGACAAATGTTCTGCCACTGTCAGCAAATATACCAGAGAAGTCACACACTGCAGGACACTTCAATTTGATTCTTTGTTGCTAGTTTTACCACAAGAGAATATGGCTCTGCAGAAAGGCCTTGAAGTACATTAGTCACTGTCTCAGGGACTTATTTTCAATCTGCCGCAGCTATAGAATAAGGTCTGGAAACACAGAAGGTGGCAACAGGGAATAAGTAGTAAAATCATTGTAATTCTTCATTAACATCTGTGAGTATGGAGAGCAAAGATAGCAGCTTTAGGCAGTTTTCAATAAATATTTTACTTCTAGTAGAGAATTTGTCTATGTATCATAGATATCTTTATCCAGAGTAGAAATAGAAAGAGGACTCTAATTCTTTCACTAAGTCTGTCTTAGTAGAGAAGAAAATTTTATTTTTTTAGTGTGTTTTCCAAAATGTGCCCATTCGAAGTACTAGAAGATTAGAAATAAGCTCCTTTTCATTGTTTACTAACTGAAAAAGTGAGCTAGTGGGGGGGGGGGAACTTTGGTCATTAAAAAAACTAATTATTTTGTGTAATATTTGCTATTTTATAGCTGATGTTCTCAGAAACAATGCCAGATTATCTAGAAGAAAGGGCATCCCCCTGAAAATTTCTTTATTATTATTATTATTATTTCAAACTATTTAATAACAACAGTAAAAATGTCAGTAAAAGGCTAAGTGGGAAAACTGGGGAAATTTCATTCTAATATAGGGAAAGCAAATGCTAAGATCATTCGTATGAGGTCTATAGGGCCTTTAATATGTTTGTATTTGCCCTTTGCAGCTGTGTAGAGATATAATGATAATGCTAGTAAATATGTGGTTTCTGCTCTTCAGTCATTAACAATTAGTTGGATGAGATTCTTACAAGTATAAACAAATTATTTCAGGTATGAATATGTATGTAAAATAAGAGATTGCTAGGCGTATGCCAATTTTAAGTTTTTGTGGACATAGGTAAACTTCTCCCAGAGGATGCCACTTGGCCCTGGGATATCTTAATCCACAATGCTGTATTATTGTGCATAGGCTCATGGGGACATTATGGACAATCTCTAGTGTACATCTTTGGGCAGAATAGAACACAGAATACTCATTTTATTCCAATGTAACTATGTAGAGCTACTTCCAACGTAGGCTATACTTAGAGATCTGGAGAACTATGAGGAGGGCAAAGGTCCACATAGAGCTCCAAATGCAGTACCAGTTTTATGAGGAAAGATAGATGAATACATTTGGGATTCCTCCATTTCGTGACCATGATATATGTCACAAACATTATTTTTTGCATGCATCAAGTGTCACTGATGCAAAGTTTCTATAGTTTAAAATGAATGATGACAGAACAGATTCATGGTGGTCAATATTATAAAAAGCTATGCTCATTGTGTTCATTTCTCTTCAAAAGAACGAAATAGAATGGTCAGTGGCAATAGAAGCAGAAAAAAGGGATACCACAACTGTGAAGCAAAATTGCAAAACAAAACCCCATGTGCAGTCATAACACTCGACTAGAGTATATATTGTCATGTACCACACTGAACCACTAGATGGTGCACTCAGCAATTTGTTGATTACATTTTCTCCCAAATTTTGAAAGATACCCCAAATGTCCTGTGTATATAAAATATTTAAATGTTTCTTATGAAATTCTTATAAATATGCAATATTTGTCCTACTGGTAGCCCTATAAAGGCCAATTTATACGACTCTACTTGCCAGTTAATATGATTTTCTTATTCCTTGGGGAATTGCATGTGTACATTTGCTGGTGCATACGTGCACTTACTTTTTTTTTGTTTTCAGACCATATAGATATATACAATGAATCCAAGATTGACACTGTGACTGAGATTCACAACTAGGATAAGAGTTGCTCATTCTGACATTCAGGCATGCCCTAAACAGAGTTTAGTAATAAAATTTAACTCAATCCCAACTCCTTACCTATTCTTATCCATTGCTTCTTTTCATTCCCTGCACCCTAAATCTACCTAACCCTTTCTAGAGTATCATTCCATTGTACTCTCTTAAGTAATAACTCATATTGTGGATTGCTTCCTTATATTTGGTAATATTATACCATTGTCATGATGCAGGGCAGGGCAAATATCCTCTGAGTGGAGATTCAAGTCCTGCACTGAGCGAGAAGAAGGGTTCTTGACTGAGCATGGTAAAGAATTCAAGTGTATGACAAAGTCAGAGTCAAAAGGAAAATTTATTAGAGAAGGGATAACATTCCATGGACAGAGTGTGATCTCCTCTCAGAGACAAAGAGTGAGAGAACTAAGACAGATAGAGAGAAAAGACTGGGAGAAAAAAAAAAAAAAAGACAGATCAAAAAATAGACAAAGACCAAGACCCCAAATGTTTGGGGAATTCAGTTTATGTATAATTCTTAGTTTCTATGAATTACAGTTTAAAGACTTTGTTTACCTATTTTCCTTTGATGGTATGGGTATACAGTCTGAAAGCTATGGGTATTTAGCGTAAAAGGCATGGGTATGTAGTGAGAAAGCCTGCTGGCAATCCCTAGCCTCTGCTCCATAGGTTCCCCATGGTTTTTGCCTTTAGGGAATGTTTATTTTGTGTAGGGTATGACTTAAAGACTGTTTTCCCTTCATATTATGGATAAATAGTTTGTTAGTAATC
>NW_006442487.1:714099-719512 GCF_000325575.1 Pteropus alecto
GAATCTTCCTTTGTTCATAGGTTTCTCATGGTCTGGCAGCAACACATTGCAGCTCTGAATATAGCTTGGTTTAATATCCAGTTCTCATGCCTCCTCCCTACATTAGTAACAATCTATGATTTCATTGATTATGTTTATATTTCTCCTATTGTCAAACTTAGTACCTAGAAGCACATAGTTCTTTCTCTTTTGTTTGATAATATTGCGAATATCATGCAAAACTCTACATGATATTAATTTAATATGCAACTCCTTATAAATTGCTGGAACAATGTTATAGGCCTTGGTAGTAACTTAGACGTCTCCTTGTGCTTTGCTTGTCATGCAAGGTCAGAGCAAATTTCATTTTAACTATAAAATTAAAACACATATGAACTGATATTTTTATTTTTTTCATTTAATTTCACTCTATTTTGTTCTGTGTTTTATTGTGTAAAGATAATTCAAATTACTGTTGGAATCAATCAATATATGTTATGTTGCATGTGTGTGTGTTTTAGTTTACAGAAAAAAATTTAATTTTTGAGTTATTTATTTTTTAATTTAAAATCAATATAATGAAGAATATACATTAAAGCTATGGATAGTTTTGAATCCATAGAATTATTATACTGTTCACAAGTATTTCAAGTATGTTTGAATCTTAACTAGTAAAGGCCACTGTGGATCCTTTATGCAAGAGTAGTGGTCTTTCAATTCTACATTTATTACATATTTTTTGCAACATACTTTATTCCTTTATAGTAGTCACTAATTTTTTTAAAAAGTAGTTCTCCTAAATAGAGGGGGATTCCAAGTTTACGACCACATGAAGACTTACTGTTTTCAATTTTCGGTAGCAGTACTGGCATGTTTTTAACAGCTTGAATTTCATAGAATAATACAATATCTCTATATCTAATACTTTAGATGCATTCAAGGAGCCAAGACAGTCCAGGTAATTCAATAATATTGTTGTAATTAGTGTATAAAAGGAGAAAAGTACTTTCTCTTCTTTTTAGAAAAATAGATGTTCTTTTTACATACATCTTTTGTTTTTCAATAGTATAATCTTTACAGCATCGAATAACACATTCTATATTTTTGCCCATCTATGGCATATCAATAGTTATATAAAAGTTACCTATAATGAGAAGACTGGCAGATAAAATGATAACTATAGAGAGCGCTTCAACAGGATGCGCTGGGATAATAGCTGCCAGGGTGGGAAATGTAGGGACTTTCCCAATCATGCCAGAAGGAATGCAGGGAACAATATCCCTGTGTAGAATTATACATTATTAAGGCGTGACCACATGTATTCTATGCACTTTTTCAAACCAGACAGTATCAAATCTAACATATAAGGTGGTTTTATCATGCATCTTGATATTGGCAGTAAATAAACTCATTGTGGTTTTTAGATTTTAGGCTCTCTTTCCCAAGGACCGTGTATTTGTGTGTGTGTGTGTGTGGGGGGGGTGTCTGTGTGTGTGTAGTATCGCTTAGTGGCAAAGCTTACAGAATACATAGAATGCTACATTATTTGCTTTAAATGAAAGAATGAATGATGTAAAGGATTACTATACTGATATTTTAGCTCAAGCATTTATGTTTGGATAAGACTATCACTTTCTTAACTAGGCCATGGAGGATCCACTGAGTTTAACTCAAATTCTCAGAAGAAAAAAATTTTTATCTTTTGTTAAACCATATCTTCATTAAGAATTGTTATATTAAAGATAATAAAAGTATTCTTTCTCTCACATGTTGTTTTAATTGTAAAGAAAAAATTCTTTGTAAATTGTATGATATGTTCAAAATATATTTGAATATATTAGAGAAGAAATTTTAGATGCATGATATTTTTAAAATTGAAAGTCCACATGAATACAATAAGAAAAAGAAATGCAAGCACAAAATACTTTCCTTTCTTTTTATATAACTATATTATAGTCCATGAATCCAGTAGCTTACTTATATAGATGATTCTTGGTTATATTCTCGGATTTTCAATAGTAATCCTGAGACTCCTTGAGGCTTTGTACGGTTGGATTGCATTGAATTCTAGCTGTCAGGTCTGGATTACAATTTCAGTGACAACGTTAATTCTTAACCGATTATGTAAGAGTTTTGACAAATAGCATTCCTTAATCTTAGTACAAATCTCTTCTGATAAAGATGATAATAGTATAAGCGGTAATATAAAACAATATAAATAAAATAAAATAGAAAGTATTTTCTCCCTTGTAATACAAGAGCTCTAATTTTGCTTTGGTCGCTGGTATAAACTTTCAAAGTTTTCTGCAGATGGACTTGGTTATTTTAATATCATTATTGTAAAAAATGGTAACATTGGTTTGCAACTCTGGAGCTTTGATAAAGACAGTAGAGCAACCCTTCACCATTGAAAGCTGTATTTATATTCCTTCTTCTACAAGGGGGAGGAAAAAAAGAGTTAGGGGTCACTTATTAAAAGAACCAGTTTGGAAGTCTATGTAGTAGGATCATGTTGAGAGAAATCCAGCTTTACACTTGCTTGAACTACATCTCAAAATTGAATGATTGTTGACAAACAATACCCTGCAGTGCACCTCAGAATTGGCTGTCATCCCTCATGTGCAAAATTTTGGTTTTCTTCATCTGATAAACTGGTTAACTCAGGATTGTATTGAAGTATTTCTTTAGAAATACAGATAACATTGGCTTAGATGACCTAACCATCTTCTACCTTATTACCATATACTAATATATCTGCATGCTGAGGTAATTGTAATAAAAATTTCTTTATTTCTTAGATTCAAAAAAGCTAATAATCTGTATTAAAGATATTGTGTTTCTCACAATTTTAACTGAGAAATATGAGACTTTTGCTTTGCCAAATACATGTTAAGTAGTTTTAAGTATTATAACTACTTCAAACATCTGAAGATCAAAGAATTAGTGTACCACGGGGATTAATCAAGTTAAAGTATGGTCAGCTGAAATCTGAGAAACAATTCCAGACCCCTTACCTGAAGTCTTAATTAAATAGTATTAAGTGAATGAAATTTGAAACTTCAAGCTGGGTGTTTTTTGTTTGTTTGTTTGTTTGTTTAATGAAAAATATTTTTTCTTGATAATTATTTTAAAATTTATAAAAGTAGCCCTTGTGTTACTTTTCTAACCAGTTCCTCTCATGACTCATTGAGATATTTTTCACTTTTTAAAATTTCATCTGACTGCCGTGATACCCCACTAGAATCACCAAAGAATGAGTTAGTGATAGGGAAAACATACAGGATAAAGAAGAAGCAAATTTTTTTTAAAGGCTAAACATTATTTCCCAAGGAGCTAATAAGAATTTAGATAGCAAAAACAAAAAACCTGAAAGGTATTGTCAGGGTGATGCTGGTGATACTGGCCATTCTTACTATTTTGCCATTCACGAAATTCTTGAAAAAATCAATTTATTATGAAAATCATAGCTAAGATAAATTTTTTTATTGGGTTAATATGTTGGTACTGCTTAATAGGCCCATAAAGAGAAAATAAATTCCCATTAAATAGTCTTAGTAGAAATTGGCTGCAATATCCAAATGAAATAGCTATTTAGATAGCTTGATACTCACTGAAACTATCAATAAAGGGATTTCTTTATTTATGTTTTAATGAAGACAATTTGGGCTGGTCAAACATTTTGACAAATAAATGGCAATTTAAAATCCAATTTAGAAACCATGGATTTCAATTTCTTTAGAGTTGCTGAAAAAAAAAAAAAAAAGAGAAGACGACAACACAGGCCGTGATATATCTGCAAGGCTGAAATCTCTGTAGAAGGTGATTCCAATTCTGTTTTTAATTGATTCTAAAAATCTGAATTTTATTTGTAGAGATCAGCCAATATTCCACTGTTACTTTTCACTTTTATTCAGTTGTGCAAATGTAACTTTCACGAAGAGAGTACTCTTCTATTTTAACGTTAGGAATAAATACACTCAAGATGATTGTTGTGAATCTAGAGGTTAGAGTTCCTCTACAGGCAATGATATATTTTAGTAATTTTTTTAATGAATTATGATTTAAACAAAAGTTTTATTTATGTTTAAATCATTCACTATGTTTTAAATCTATGTAATAATAAAGTTTTCTGAAAGGATTTCATAGTTCTTCAAATTTGCAATAGTTTATTCTCTTTTTTCTCTTTTCCAGATTAAGTAAATACATGTTATTTAATATTTTCTTCTATATTTTGTTTTCTCTTGATTTACTTATGTTGTATACTTATTTCAAAAGTGGCATTCCTTTTATTTTTCCTAGTAAAGAGGTAAAGATGGTGTTTTATAGGAAGAGGTCCTTGGTTTTCAAAAACTATTTCTAAAATTGGTTAATATAGTGACATGTCCTTTACCATTTACCAGAAATTTGTAATTAGATTTAGATGAGAGGATGTGAAATCCATAAGGATGAATAACTTAACTAATTTTTTAACATAGTCAGTATAGCAGGCTTTGGAAGCAGAAGGACTTGTGTTTGAATTCAATTTCTACTCACTGTGAGCAAGTTGTTTAGATTCTTTACTCCATTTAATCACTTAAATTTGCTGTGTTTTAGTTAATTCATCTGTAAAATGGGATAGTAACAGTTCTCAATGCAGAGGTGTATTTGGAGAATTGAAAAGATAATGCACGTATAACTTTAGCATGCCTGGCACAATGTACACTCTCAATAAAAGATAAGTCTTATTCATAATAAAGTTTTTTTTTTCTTTCTATTATTACCATAATCCAATTGTCAGCACAAAGGAAACAAATTCAAGAGACATTGCAAATTCCCTTTAGGAGAATGTCAGTACTCAGTAACTAACATCAGTACTCAGTACTCACCTATAATGAGTACCTCCTTAATCTTGCCTTACTCTCTAAGAGTTCCAATGCAGTGACTCTCTTCAATCTTTAGTTACATATCTGTTGTTTCTTTTGGTTTCTGGGCCCATATTTAATTACAAATGATATAAGAAGTTTATCATTCTATAAAATAATTTATGCCAAGGCATGGTTAAAACAAGTCAGCAACTTGTCAATGCAGAATGACACAACAGCAAATAGTTTGCCACTTCAGAGCAGTAATGAGATTACCTAATGATGGCATTAATCTGTGGTAGAGTGCTTTACCTACATGTTTTCATGTTCCCATCTGTCACATAGAAAGCAAGCTTATTCCAGTATTTTATCCATGGAAAGCTCGTACGCTGTAACAAGTGCTTTTTCTACAAGATAAACTTCCACATCTTTTGAAGAAAACAGCTCAGCCAAAATTTTACGTTTCTGAGAATCATGGGACATTTTCACAACTTTCAGAGATTTTTGACAACTAAACAATTTAAAAAAGATACCTTGTTATCTTGATAACTTTGACTTATCTTTTTTGTGGGATTATAAGAAGAAAGTAAAGG
>NW_006442487.1:719540-732183 GCF_000325575.1 Pteropus alecto
GACATCTGGTTCCCTATGATCATATTATATGATCATATTACATGTGTATATATATATATGATCATATTACATGTGTGTATATATATATATATACTGTGAATATTTTACATAGACATCTGGTTCCCTATGATCATATTATATAACACTGTTATTTGTGGATAACATCATATTCAATAAGCAGTGGCATTAGGCATGATGATAAACAGAATTCAGACATATATATACATTGAAGTCCTATTTCTTCCATTGACAAGGTGACTAATTTGGGGTGAGTTATAGAACATCGGTGAGCTATACTGTCTTCATCTATATAGTGGAAGTTAAAGAAAACCATCTCTTTGAATTATTGCAAAAATTAAATGAAATAATATAGACATAGCAAAGCCTCGATGATGTCTGATCATTGGTAAGATCTCATAAATTCTAGCCATTCCTGTTGTTGTTTATTATTGCTGTTGTTGCTGTTGTCCATCCATACAATTAAGTAGTACACAGCTGTCTGGATTGGGAAAACAGCTGTGCCTAACTCTTATCATTATGTTAATAATGCATATAAAATACATGTAAAGTACCATGCTTAATAGATAGTAAGTGCCCAATAAACCGTATTTAAAAAATACGAATACTGTATATCCTTTACACACATATAGTCTTCAGCAACTATTGGTTGAGACTCACATGTCCAAACGGTGGCTAGTGATTCATATGTACTCATGATGAAGCATAGCAGTTACTATTCTAGAAAAATAAATTAGTTGGTCTGCTTTTTATATTTACTTTATATCCATATATATAGCTGTTAACTTCTGCATGTCTTGACACATGTGCTTTATCTATCTTACTTGTAGTCATTTCACTTCATCTCACCAGATATCATCTGCCTTTATTTTCATCCATCATTCATTTCTTAGTCATTTATTTTCCACATGTGTCTCATATATTGGAATTTGAAATAAAAGTTTATGAAATGATAAAGTCACTCCTTATATGTTGATTCAAAATAGCAAGAAGATGAAATCTGCATTTTACTTTTAATATGCAATCTGTTACTTAAAAAGGATTCTGTACATCACTGACATTTGTCCATTTCTTTGTTTTGTTTAGTTAATTCACATATAGATTGTGGTTTTGGAGTCTACCAGGCATAGATTTAACAGTAATATAGATGGTTAGTGTTATGCAGATGTCAAATTTAAAACCCATTCTGTAGAGAAATAAACTGGTTTTAAATGGGAATCACACATGCTTTGCAATGTTCATGTACATTTACTTTCAAAAAATCTTTTGCTCATACATTAACTGACACAACTGTCTGATTGAACATTGTAATATAACTCAGAGCATGCTATTTGTACTTCCTCATGCACCATACACTGTAGTTATTTATTATCCTCTCTTATTCCTTTCTGTACCCTCTGGCACATGCTCAGATGAGTTATCCTTAAGATTATTTAGTAGCATCCTTTATTTTTCCACTGAGACCAAAACTTATCGTTATAAAGATTAACAAGCCATTTCTTCAATATTGCTCACCTTTTTAGATTTTTTCTTCTTATCTCAACATTTAATTTTAAAAAAAAATATTCAAATATACAACAAAGTTGAAATAATGTTACAATGAATACTTGTATAACCATTTATTAAGTTTTCCATCACTAGCTAACACTACTTAGTGGCTTAACAACACACATGCATTTATTGTCTGATAGTTCCTGTAGGTGGAAAGTCCAGGTATATTATGACTGGATTCTCTGCTCAGGATCTCAACTAGGCTGATATAAAGGCATCAATCAGGGCTGCGATTCTCATCTGGGGCTCAAAGTCCTCAAAGGTACACTGGTTGTTTTCAAAATTCATTTGCTTGCAGTTGGAGAACTGGAGCCCCTGTCCACGTTTAACTGGTAGCTGTTGGCTGAGGACAAGTCTAGAAACCATCCGTGATTTCTTGACACGTGAAGTAGCCTGCAGCATAGACAGTTCACAGCATGAATGCTTGTTTTTTTTCAGCACAGCCTCTCTGCATCTCTCTGACATCCTTTTCTTTGATCAGCTGGAGAAAACCTCAGCTTTCAAAGGGAGAGCCAATCAGGATAATTTCCCTTTTTTTTCATATATTGTACATAATTATGAATGTGATATCTCATCGAATTTGTAAGTTCTACCCACATTCGAAGTACAAGGGGTTTTTACAAGAATGGGGATCGTTGGATACCAGCTTTGAATTCTGCTTACTTAAACCCACCACCTATATTCTATCATTAACATTTGTTGCAGATTTAGTGAAGTATAGACACAATAAAATTCACCCATTACCTCTAAGATTATAAAGCTTGCATTTTAAATTAAATTTTTACATTTTTAATAATCATTTGATTAAGTTTCAAAATCATAATGTGGGTATAATGGTCAAATATGTGGTTCTGCTAATGGAAAATTATACAAGTCTGTTTTTAGAGGTTGCTGTGGAATTAATTACTATTTTTTAGCACTTAACTTTTCTCAATCACTTAAAATTTTCCATTTGACTAGAACTATGCTAAAAATGTCTCCATCTCAGGCAACCACAACTTAATACTGGCCTAAAGTTTTTTGCTTTTTATTAATCTCAGCAAATATCTTGAAATTATGAATAAGAAGATAAGTTGTGTATATATTTTTAATGCAGATTACTCTGCCTAAGAAGAATGTTGCTCGGTATATACAGCATGTAACAATGAAAAAGAAGTAGTACTTTTAATGGTATGCATTTAAGTATAAATGAGAATAGTGGTCCAAATAAATTCCATCACATTTTGAGCAAAATTATTATAAATTAGGGTTACCTTGCAAAAGGTAATAAAGAAGACCCGTTGGCTCTGATGTTTATTGAGGTCCAACGCCAATGAGTATAGCTCTAAAAAAAAAGTGGAAATACGTACCATATTTTTTCTTAAACAAACTGATAAATAAAATTAGAAAGAATAAAATGAAGGCATCAACAAAGAAATGGTGTGCAGTGACTTATGAAAAACAAGATATTTTCTCAATATATTTAATCTTGTCACTTATAGCACACCTCTTAGGTGTGCTACAATGGTATTCAAATCCAATCCTTCCCATGATGAGATTTTTTTTTCAGTTTCCTGATTAGATCTTAGTCCATTTTCCACTTTTTATTTTCACATGTCTTTTCTTAAAAAAAAATGCATTAAAAAAAATCCAGTTACTGAGAACTGAAAATTTGTTATAACTATAAAAAGTGAACATAACTGTCAGTAAAAGTCTATTGCACCAGAGGAAATGATCATAGCCAATATAATTTGTCCCAGACATGGCAACTTATGAGTTCCTAAAATTTCTGCTTTTCCTTGGTTAGTTTCTTTTGAACTAAAGAAGGCTTTGTTTTTTAAATTGTAATTTTTATTGAGATAATTCTGGATTTACATAAAGTTGTAAGGAATAATACAGACAGATCCTCTGTGTCCTTTACCTGTTTTCTCCTAATGGTAATGTCTTACAACACTGTAATATAATATCGAAACCAGGATATCGACATAGGTACAAATCATCAAACTCATTTGGATTTTACTAGATTTACATACACTCATCTGTGTGTATGTGTGTATTTAGTTCTGTACAGCCATATCACATCTGTATGTTAATGTATCTATCACTTCAATCAAGCTACTGAACGGTTCGATTACCAGAATCTTCCTTTCTGTTGCCATTTTATAGCATACTCATCTTCCTTAACCAGGCCCCATGCTTAATATCTGGCAGACACTAATTTGTTCTCAATTTTCATAGTGTGAAGATCTTAAAAATGTATATAAACGAAATCATACAGTTTGTAATCTTTTATTTACTTATTGTAATTTATTATGTGACATTGGTTAACTAGATCCAATAAGTTTCAAGTGTACAATTCAACAGTAAGGGATATATATATTGCATTGTGTGTTCACTTCCCATAGCTAGATTTCTTTCTGTCACCACATATTTGACTCCTTTTATCCTATCTAACTCTCTCTTCCCCCGTCTCCCCTTATCCTCTGGTAACCAGTAATCTATTGTCCATGTCCATGAGTCTCTGTTTGTTTGTCATGTTTGTTTGTTGCGTTTAGGTTTGTATCCCATTTATAAGTGATATCATGTGATTTTCAACTTTTTCTGTTTGGCTTACTTCGCGTAGTATGATTATCTCGAGGTTCATCCATGTTGTCGCAAATGGCAGTATTTCATCTCTTCTAATTGCTGAGTAATATTCCATTGTATATATGTACCACCACTTCTTTAGCCAATCATCTATCGTAAAACACTTCAGTTGCTTCCATGTCCTGGCCATTGTGAATAATGCTGCTATGAACATTGATGTGCAAATATTCATGTATAATAGATAATTAGTTGCTCACATTTACATTGTACGATTCAATGAGGTTTTTTTTTTCAATTATAGTTGGCATGCAATTATAGATTCAGTTGTACAGCATAGTGATTAGAGATATATGTAACTCAAAAAGTGGTCACCCCTCTGAATCAAGTACTCCTCTTCCCCCTTACATATTTACTGGATAAAATATTCTTGGTTGTAGATCCTGGGTTTTCAACACTTAGAATATTTTGTGCCAAGCCCTTCTGTCCTGCAAAATTTCTTTTGAGAAATCAGCTTCCAGTTTTAGAGGAGCTCCCTTGTAGGTAACTAATTGTTTTTCTTTTGCTGCTTTTAAAGTTCTTTGTATTTAATCTTTGGCATTTTAATTATGATGTGTCTTGGTGTGGGCCTCTTTGGGTTCATTTTTTGGGGGCACTCTCTGAGCTTCCTGGAGTTGTATGTCTATTTTCTTCACCAGGTGAAGGAAGTTTTCCATCATTATTTATTTAAATACATATTCAACTTCTTGTTCTCCCTCTTCAGGAACCCCTGTAACACAGATGTTACCCTTACTTTGTCCCATAGGTTCCTTAAATTATTATTAATTCTTGGTTACTTTTTTTCTTGCAATTCTGGTTGAGTGTCCTTGGCTTCCTCATTCTCTCTATCAGTGGTTCGATCCTCTTCTTCCTCCATTCTGTTGATTCCCTCTAATATCCTCTTCATCTCAGATAATATATTTTTCATTTCTGACTGGTTCCCTTTTACAATTTCCATTTCCATTTTTATGTTTTTTTTTTTATCTCTGTTAAAGTTCTCACTGAATTCATCTACATTTCCCCTAAGTTCATTAAGCATCTTTATAACCAGTGTTTTGAACTCTGCATATGTTAGATTGTTTGATTCCATTATTTCTGGATCTCTGTTCTGTTCTCTTATATGGTTTCTGCTTCCTTATCTTCCCATTTTGGCTGCCTTTCTGTGTCTGTTTCTATGGACCAATCAAAGCTCCTAAGTCTCCTGGTCTTATTTACGTGGCTTTGTGTAGTAGGTGTCTAGCAGCACAGTCCTGATAGGTGTTCAGCTGCAGGCCAAGTTGAGCCCCAGCCTGTGCCCCTCCAGGGTCACCTGTTAAAATTCAGCAAGCAATCCACAGATGCTGTGCTTATAGTTGCCTAAAGAAGCCATGCCAGAAACCAAGATCAGCTGCCACCAGTGTGAGTTTTGGCACAGCTCAGCAAGAGTCACAGGACTCACCGACGACACAACTGAATGCAGATTGGGTAGGGCAGAGAGTTGGGGAGGTGGAGTTTCAGGGAATCATCTGGGTGGAGCAACTTGTGTTTTACAGTTCCATGACATCTCAGCTATGGCAGCGCTGCATCTGCACACTGGGAGTCGGGAGGGCCAAACGGAGAAACAATGGATACCACCCTCACCTCTGCCAGGAGAAAGTCTCACCTCCAGTCCTCATTCTGACTACTCAGTGTCCCTCTGTAAGTCCCTGGTATCCCCTGAGCAGCTGACCCAGCACTCGTGCTCAGAGCAAGCAGGTCCATCACTGCGAAAGTCTACTTATGGACTTTAAGAGGCATTTGCAGCTGCCATAACTTCTGACCCACTCAGTCGCAACAGACTGGGCAGCCTCGAGTCTTTGCCCCTTCATACCTCCAGCCAGTGTAGGGTGATTTCTTATTTCTCTTCCTAGCTGTAGAACTTCTGTTCATCTAGACCCCTAGGCGACTCTGCTTGCTGTTGTCTCTGTGTTTCCATCTTGACTTTGATGTGGTCGCAAGAAGGATGAATAAAGCTTCTATCATCTATGCTATTTTGCCTGGTCTCCAGAAGTTTGAATTTTTAAGCATACAGATGTTGTATGTGTTTTGGCAGATCTATGCATATTATTTCATTATCTTTAAAGAAATTGTAATTGCTATTTTATTTTCAATTTTGATTTATACATGCTCATTTTTGGTATATAGACATATAAATTATGTTTGTGTGATATATTTGGTGATATTGTTAAACTCACTTAGTTCTGGGAGGCTTTTTTTCTTTTCTTTTGTTTCTTCCTTGGGATTTTTTAGGTAGACAACCATGTGATTTACAAATAAATGTTGTTTTATTTCTTCTTTTCAATCTGTATGCTTTTATTTTATTTGTGCCTTATTGCAGGGATAGTACTTCCAGTACTATTGAGTAAGAATGCTGAGTCGATATCTTTGCCTTGTTTCCAGTAACAGAGAAATTGTATTCAATCTTTCTCAATTAAATATAATGTTAAGTTCTTATTTTTGTTCATAGATGCTTTTTATCTTGTGGAGATAGTACCTTCCTATTCTTAATCTACTGTGGATTTTTATCATGAATGGGTATTGATTTTTTTTCAAATACTTTTTTCTGCATCAGTTGATATAAGACTATATAATTTTCCTCTACTGCCTGTTTATATGGTGGAGTACATTGTTTCTCTGATGTTGAATAACTCCTACATACCTGAAATGCTCTTGGCAATGCTGTAAAATTATTTTTATATATTGTTGAATTTGATTTGTTAATATTTTGTTTAGGATTTTTGCTTCTATATTCATGAGAGATATTGATCAGTAGCTTTATTTTTTTATACTGTCTTTGTCTAGTGTGTGTATCAGAGTAATAATAGTTTTACAAATGAATTGGAAAGCATTCTTGCTTTTCTTTTTCTTAGAATCAATTCTTTAAATGTTTGGCAGAATACTCTAGTGTCCTAATACTACTACTATAATTTTTGACTAGTAGAGCTTTCCCCCTTCACGTGACTCTCGTTTTTGTATATTCACTCATTCCAAGAAAACGTACCTATATTAAATTCTCCTTTTAGCCATGGCCTTACTTATAGATACAATGGGACAATTCTGACCTTTTAATGTTGATATGCTACGACTTGTGAACATGTCTTCGTGATGAACAAAAAATCAGAGTGGTAACACCTATGAACAGCATGCTATTAAGATAAACTTTTGGAGATTATTAAGCAAGGCTGATGAAAATTTATTTTCTGCACTTTCTTGGAGTAAAAGAAAATAACTAAGATTGCCATAACAGTGAAATTAAAAAAAAAAAAAAGTTTTGATGCCCCTACACATAAATTTGACCTTCATCTGAAATTAAATTAGGTTTCGCTAGAGCATATCTAATGATTTACTTTTGATCTGGCTTACTGTATCAAATGTTGTTTCTGTAGACTATTTTTAAGTTTTGCTATCTACCTGTATAGGACTGGTTATAAAATATTTTGCATTCTGTTCTTCTTTGCATTCAATGATTACTTCTAGCTAGGTGATGAATGGGAATAAACGGTGGAAATTACAATTTCTTTTACTAATAATATGGGTCCATGGATCCGCTGAGATTTTAGACATATATCTAAAAGAATTATACCAAAATTTTTATTAATCACTGCATCCTTAGTGCTGACAAGGTCTCCTTCTAACAATAGATCTAATCATTTCAAGATGAGCTACAATTAGAATGAATATGATAACGAGCTCATCATCTGGGCCAAGATTCTGATCCCCTGAGCCCAAGATAGAAACCTCTGTTTCACTACTGATTTAACATTAGGGGCCATGCATTAAGTCATATGGCTCTGGAGATTTATAAATATTTAAAGCCCTTAATCAACTTAGCCTTTTACTTTTGGACCATAGCCACTAGTTGAATAAAATGTTTGATTTTTTTTTTTTAACTGGGACTTTATATACTTCAGGTGAACTAGATCAATATTATATAGTTCTCTATAATTTATTTTCATAAGGTAGTCATTCACTTGGGACCCCAAAGCAAGAGTTTTCCCTCTCACAGCCTTTTACTACCACTCAAGGCACTTTCGTATATATCAGCAATTAATTAATTGATCATCTCTAAGTAATTTTTAGAAATTGACTTTGTCAATAGATTGTAATATTTTTCATTGTTTATCATAGTGTTCTCAAGGGTTCACATAGTGCATAGTTAAAATAATAATGATGATAATAATAACAATAGTAAAGAGTATTTATTGAAAGCTTACTGTATATATGACAATGTGTAAAGTACTTTACTGTATTAACTCAATTAGGCCTCAAAAAGATCCTATCATATAGTTGCTATTTTTAACATGGGTGTTTTACAGATATACAGACTTGAGCATCAAGTAGTTAGAGTAGTTAACCAACTTGCCCAAGGTTACACAATTAATAAGTTGTGGACCTGAATTTTGAGCCAGGCAGTCTACTTTCAGAGCCTTTGATCATTATGTACAATGCCTTGCATGTAGAAGATGCTCAATAAATATTTGTTGACTGATAAAATTCCATAGTTAAAGCTTCAAAGAATTACAACTCTCTCATTCTTCTAAAAATACTAACAATAAATAACCAGCAATAAACATAAAAATATCCTGAATACAGAGCGCTGCTGAGAATTAACTTGACCAGAGACATAAATGGAACTACCTGTTGTTTTATGTTGAATTGGAAGCTGAAAATAATGTCAATGTGGCAAATTGGGAAAAAAATGAAAATCTACATGATAGATTCACAAAGCAGTAAAAAATGTACAAGCCTAAAATATTGTAGATACTTTAAGAGCTAAATACTGGGAAGGCGCCTGAGGCAGATGAGCCTCTAGAAGAATAGAATACCGTTTTAAATAAAGCGCAGACTCTATCTTATGCAGTTTTAATTTTTAATGTAAGTCTTTGATAATTCAAGACTTCATGGATCACTCAGGAGGAACGCTTTTATTTCTGTATTATAGAAATCTGGCAGCATCATAGCTTTTGGAGTTGAGTTGTGGTAAACATTAATTGTGCCTTTAATCAATGTTCACTTTATATATCTGCTAAAGCTATAAGTAAATAATTAGAAATTATTCTCTGGGAGATGAAATTATATAAGGATACCTGTATTAATGAAGAAAAAGCTGCCAAACTATTTTGATACCACAAGTAATGTAGTTATCTCGTATTCTTGTCTCTATTCCCTTATGAAGGCTATAATTTCTTTAAAGGCGAAGATGACTATTTCTGTCTTGGCAATCACTGTATTCTTAGTAAGTAGCTTAGTGAATTAATGAATGAAGAATGAATGAACAAATTAGAAGTAGTGTAAGAAACAAAAAATGTATTATAGGCTGTATTTCCTCATAATTGTCACACTGGATAGTCCTGCTTACCCTGAAGGGAAGCCAATTGTGAATCCTTGGTCTTTTCTCCACATATAAGATGTTCTCTTTACATAGGATGCATTTGAATTAACCAGAGGATAACTGGGCAAAGAACTAACATGGTTGGATTAGAAAATTAATAAATTTTACAATTTACTATTTTATATCTTAGCACATTCTTTCCCTGAAATAGAAGTATATCCCTTTGGCTAATTATATTTTTAGATAGGACTATCATAACAAATTACCATGAAATTTGGTTGCTTAAAACAACAGAAATTTATTTTCTCACATTTTGTGGGCTGGGATTCTGAACTCGAGATGTCTGTCCTTAATGCCATGCTCCCTTTGAAATCAGAGTTCTAGGGAAAAACCTTCCTTACCTCTTCCAGCTTCTGGTGGCACCTGGCAAGCTTTATCATTCCTTAGCTTGTAGCTATATTACTCTAGGCTCTGTCTCTACCATCACATGGCCTTCTTTCTGTATGTGTGTGTCCTCTTCTTATAAGGACACCAGTCATTGGATTTAGGGCAGTCCTAAATTTAGGATAATTCAATCTCAATATTCTTAATTAATTACATCTGCAAAGACCCTATGTTCAAATAAGATCAAATTTTAAATTTTGAGTAGATATGAATTTTTGGAGGAGGACATGATACTGCACACTGTAGCTATTATGCTTCATTTAAGTTGATAGTATCAAAACAGGTTTAATGAAACCACATAAACCTAAAAATAATGAATTCAACTGGGAAAAAATTAAGGGCTTTGAGTTTCAGTTTTCTTATATGATTTGAAATAAAGTTGAGAATACTACAGAAAATGCACTGAAAGTGGAAATTCAGCATGGGAGTACTTGAGGAGTTTGAAATAGAGAATATATCAGTAATCAATCATCTAAGAATTCAGGAAAACCATATGATAATTCCAGAAGACAGGGGACAACAATTGGTAATATATAATAACTTAATCTGTTATAAACTAGATAATATTAAATTAATGCTAAAGTTTAGGGATAAATAAAAAGAAATGCAACTATATCCTAGGTTCAAACCATTATCAGAAAGTTCTATACTAAACTAGTATTTATAACTAGTACTAAATGAATATATCAGAATTTAACTTTCACTGGACATTCATGCTAATGAAACAGTAAATACTATTTAAAAATACTCTTTGTCTATCCCTGAGTTTGATATAAAGACAAGCATATAAGTTGCTTTTAAATTTTTATTTCTTATCATAGATCTAGTCTGTGATGTTTTCATTTAATAGAAAAAAAAACAGATATTCATAGATTTAAGCAGTCTGGCAGCTATTGCATTTTTTAAAATGTGTTTTTCTTCTGGTAAATAAGAAAGATCATTTGTATTCTGATGTTTATTCTCATAATCACTTTATTACTTTGATGTTCATTTTGCAAACATCTACAAGCTTTAATAGACACAATGCAACATTTCAGCCAAATTTTCACATTTCTTAAGAATGACATGTTAACATGATCTGTAATTTAAAGTGATATTAGAAACAATTACATACATTTTTAGCAGCAAACAAAGATAACTTTATGTAAAATTCAAACACTTAAAAATGAAACATTATTTCAACTGACACACAATATTTTCAGAAAGTAGATGTGTCTGTCACATTGCTTTTGTTACTGTCATAGTATGAGAATGTTTCAGGACAAGCATAGAGTTATGAATAAGCTAGAAAGATTATGTGAGAACAAATGCAATTGTATTCTAATTCCACCCTGGATTCTGATGAGAACCTGAGAATTTGGTATTATCCATAGCACCCTGCTTCTGGGTCATTTTATTCTCATTTGGCTTTGTCAGATCCATTCTAAAATCAGTCTTGAATAAAGCATTGCTCCACCCCCCTCACCTTAATTTGACTCTCATTCTGATATTTTATGTAATCTCTGCATGTTCCAATTCTAAGATTCAGGATTCATAAAAAATCATTTTGACTGGATTTAATCCAGTACTCTCAATTCCTTTATGCTTTATATAGCAAGTTCAATGTCATTGTACCATATCTTATATCTTCTTCCAACTGTTCTTTCTTTCAGATTTTAACGGTGATATATGGTAGTTTGGATTTTAATAAATAATAATTTGATAACCATTTTTAAAAGTTCCATTCACTTTAGCACAGAGAATTTTCTTTAAAATATGTATTTCAAATTGTGCGTAAATTCATATTAGCAAACAGATAACTTCTCAAATCTCTGAAAGGATGAGTCTGCTAATTTGTTTACTGATATCTTAGTACCATGGAATAGTGCATTCAGTTTATACAGTAGAATAGTTCATGCTACATAAACTTATTAATCTAATTAAACTAATTTTTGACACCATTATATAGGTTTTCAAAACATATTTAGACAAAATAGTTAGCCTTTAATTCTAAAGTTAGATAGTTAAAAATAATTCACCTTGTTACTGAGAATGTGAAGAAATTGGAACCCTTGTAAACTACTGTTGGGAATGTAAAATGGTACATCTGCTTTGGAAAACAGTCTGGCAGTTTCTCAAATGATAAAACATAAAACTACCATATTACCTAGCAATACCACTCCGAGGTATATACCTAATAAAAGTGAAAACATATGTTTATACAAAAACTTGTATATGAATGTTTACAATAGCATTATTCATAACAGCCAAAAGGCATAAACAACCCAAATGTCCAAGTGATGAATGTTTAAAGAAATGTGGTATATCCATAAAATGAAATATTATTGGACTGTGAAAAAGGAACGGTTTACTAAAACATGGTACAACACAGGTGAACCTTGAAATTGTAAGTGAAAGAATCCAGGCACAAAAGACCATACATTATATGATTTCATTCATATGTCCATAACAGAGAAATTTAAAAAGACGGAAAGTAGATTAGTGGTTGTTTAAAGGTTGGGAGAAATGTGAAGATAGGCAGGTGATAGCTAAAGGGTATGAGATTTCTTTTTATGATAATAAAATGTTCTAAAATTGACTATAGTGATGATTTACAGATGTCAGTGAATATAATAAAAATGTTGAATTTACACTTTAAATGAATAAATTGTATGGTATGTGAATTATACATCAATAACA
>NW_006442487.1:732318-735071 GCF_000325575.1 Pteropus alecto
TCTGAAGCAGGAACTTTTATTTCTCTATTCTACAGAGAATGAAACAAGACAAAAAGACAAGAATAAACATGCCTGGGGTCATATAAGTAATACATGTTATAAACAAGAGTTGAATCCAGGCAATATGGCTCTAGAATTTATACTTTTGACTAGGAATCATAACTCATTATTAGACTTTGGCTTTAATTACCTATAATCACATAATTAAAGAACAGAGAGTTATCTTGTTATTTGATGCAACCTATAAATATTTATTTCAGGTCTACTTTGTACCAGACACTTTTTAAGGCATTGAGGACCTAGTAGTATTCCAAAATTCAAAATGACAGAATACCTGGTGCCATGGAGCTTACATTCTAGAACATGAACTTTAGAATCCAGAAAAGTTGGATTTAAACCTCAGCTCTATACTTTTCAAGTAGGGTGACTAAGTCAGTTTCTTTACCTCTTTGATCTACATTTTCCTCTTTGTAAAATGGGAATGATAATTTTCCAGCATCAAAGTGTCACTATAAGAATTAAATGAGATGATATTTGTAATGCATTTATGAAAATGCTTCATACTCACTAAATGAAAGATGATGATACCAGTGGCAGTGATAGTAGTAGTAATAGTGTTCTTAACATTGCCACAATCATTACCACCATTAAATGTAGGTAATACCCTGGATTTAGTGTAGGAGGTAGAAAGAGACTTCTAGAATTTGCTTGAATATGATCATATAGCTACTCATGGACCTGGGACTGAAACCTGAATCTTCTGTTTTCAAATTTCATATTCTCTTCACTGTGGTATCAACACTAAACAATTTTTATACCAGTTTAAAATTTAGAAAAACCACAGTAAAGCAATAAAAATACCTAGATACGTTCTCATGAATGTGTTCTTTTGAAATAGTGATTTACATTTTAGAAAGAGAATAGGTAGTAAACATGTTAGAAGAACATTTAAACTTATTATTATTATTAGATTTAACGGTATCTTTCCTTTAAAGCCAACAGCATTCTAAGTTGATAACTGAATAGAATTCTGAAACACAATGTCACATGTGTAAGTTGTTGACCTTAGACAAAAAGTCAGCTAGATTTTCCTCCAACAAAAAGTTCATTTAGGAAAATGAGAGAGTTTCAATCAGGAACATGTAGCCATGGCCATGCGTAAGTTAGCTAGAACAAAGAAGAGGAAATTCTTTTACAGAAGGAAAGAGGAAGTTAGGAGGGCTGTTATAAACAGAGTTCTTCCTGGAAGGTTTCAATATCGAGGTAGGCATTAGAACTCTCCCAAGAGGCCCTTTGGATTTCAATCTTGGTTGAGGTCTATTAATTTTTTACAGTCTACTGAAAAATAAATTGGGCATAGTAGTTATATAGAGATTTAAGCCAAGTAAAAATTAATTACATTTAAAGTTTTGATATATTTTAAGTGCAGATTCAGGGTAGGGGGTTATTTCTCATGGTATAGTATTAGAAATTTGACTGTACAGGCTTCTACTTTGTTATGTTATAAAACACACGATTAAAAAAAAAGAAAACTTTTCCAATTTCATCTACCTATTAGACAAATATTTATTCAGGATCTACTGTGTATTCACAGTGGTAAATATTTTCATTTTGACCATGCCATTCAGAAAAGATACCATCATAACACTGCTAGTGTCATTCTGTTTTTTAATGTGTGTGTGAGTTAATCTTTTTTTTTTAATTAAGTTTGTTGGGGTAACATTGGTTAATACAATTATATAATTTTTGGGTGTACATTATAATTTGACATCTATATATTCTATTGTGTGATTACCACCCAAAGTCCAGTTTCCTTCAGCTACCACATATTTGATCCCCTTTATCCACTTCACCCTCCCCCTCCCACTCCTATATTTGACCCCCTTTACCCCATTTACCTCTTCCTTCCTCCCCTACCTCTACCCTCGGGTAACCATTTGTCTATTATCCATATCCCTGAGTCTCTATTTGTCCTGTTCATTTGTTGCTTTTAGGTTTATATACCACATAAGTGATTTCATGTAATTTTCAACTTTTTTAGTCTGACTTATTTCACTCAGCATGATTATCTCAAGGTCCATCCATGTTGTCTCAAATGGCCGTATTTCATCTCTTCTTATGGCTGAATAATATTCCATTGTATATATGTACCACCTCTTCTTTAGCCAATCATCTACAGTAGGACATTTCACTTGCTTCCATGTCCTGGCCACTATGAATAATGCTGCTATAAACATCGGTGTGCAAATATCTTTTTAGATATGAGTTTTCAAGTCTTTGGGGTAAATACCCAGTAGTGGGATTGCTGGATCATATGGTAGATCAATTCTTAGTTGTTTGAGAAACCTCCATACTGTTTTCCATAGTGGCTGTACCAATTTGCAGTCCCACCAGCAGTGTATGAGGATTCCTTTTTTTCCATATCCTCTCCAGCATTTGTTATTACTTGTTCTGTTGATTATACCTATTCTAACAGGTGTGAAATGGTATCTCATTGTGGTTTTGATTTGCATTTCCCTAATAGCTAGCAATGTCGAGCATCTTTTCATATGTTTGTAGGCCACTTGTATGTCCCCTAGGAAGAAGTATCTGTTCAGATCCTCAGCCCATTTTTTTGATTAGATTATTTGTTTTTTTGTTGTTATCAAGTCATATGAATTCTTTGTATATTTTGGATATTAGGCCCTTATCAGAGGCATTGCTTGCAAATATATTTTCCCATTGAGATGGTTGTCTCTTTACCTTGTTGATGA
>NW_006442487.1:735445-737606 GCF_000325575.1 Pteropus alecto
CATGTTGTAGTATAAATGTAAGTCGAGCAGAATGATGCTTCCAGCCTCGTTCTTTTTTCTCAGGATGGCTTTGGCAATTTGAGGTCTTTTGTGCTTCCATACGAATCTGATGATTTTTTGTTCTATTTCTTTAAAAAATACCGATGGAGACGGGGGAAAGTTGGTGGACTAGTTAAAAGCAGGGTTCGTCTCCTCCCAGGACCACATTGAAATTACAACCAAATTATAAAATAATCAACGTGGAGAATCACCTGAAGTCCAGCTGATCATAATAACTACATCTGATAATATAAAGGAGCCACATCGAAGCTGGTAGGAGGGGCAAAGTCCCGAATCGGACTCACACCCACGGGTGCTAGAGGATAACCAGGAGGAAGAGAGAGGCCACAGAGACTCTCTTGAAGGAGAGGGGGTCCTGGTCTCATCTGGAGTTCCCCAGCCCAGGGTCCCAGCCCAGGGAAGAGGAGATTCCAATAACTGACTGTAGAAATTAGAGAGGATTCCAGCTGTCTGGGTGAGATGGAAGGAGACTGAAACTCTAGACCTCCCTTTGAAAGATCCACGCAAAGGTTTTCTCACATGCGGACACTCACCCAGGACATCAACAGTGGGTCTGAGGCTCGCACGGGATTCATTCTGAAATGTCTCCATTACTTGGAGTCAGAAAGAGGACTGGAAAGACAGCCACCATTGTGCCTTAGTCCAGCCCCCTTACAGACCACGCCAGCTTGATTGTGCAGACCCTTCCCACAGAGCCATTAGAAGAAACTAGTCTGAGAGATCAGCCCGCCCCGCCTAACCTGCAAACTGCCGGGGACAATTGTTTATGGTTGGATGCCAAGCCCAGAGCTGAGTGATTCAGAGTGAAGTGTTCACAGTGGGGCAGCCATTGTTTTAAGCAGAATTTCTAATCCCAGCAATAGTGGCCAGTGCTGTGAGCCCTATTTCAGAGATAAGGTCAGGCAGATCACTGCTGCCAGCATGAACTTGGGTAGATACCGAGGGCCTGTGGGCCAGTCTCAGACGGCAGCTGGTCTTGCTGTGAACTGGGTCTTATGCGGGAATTCAAAACAGTTACCAAATTTGCAGAAAGACTGAGGCTGTATTGATTTGACTGCCACTGTCTCTCTGAGACCCCGCCTCACCCAACCTGCAGACTGCCCGGGGCACTGTTATTGGCTTCCTGCCAAGCTCAGCTCTGAATGATTCAGGGCCAAGTGTTTACAGCTGGGTGGCCATTATTGTGAGTGGACTTTCCAATCGCAGCAAAAGCGGCCAGCCCTGTAAGCTACATTTCAATTCCCAGCAGGCAACCAGTGCTATGAGCCGCATTTCAACGAAAAATATGGCGGAGTAAGAGATGTCCCCAGATCTCTCCTCTTGAAACAACAATAAGCTGAACATCTAAAACTCAACAAAAACACCCAAAATGCACACCTGCACATCTGAGCCTGGGATCAGCACATAAGAGCTACCACAGGTACTTTAAGGCATTATATAAGCAGAGATTCTAGAGGCTTAGATGCCACCTACTGGAAACCAAAAGAAAAGCACCTTCTTTTCAACAGACTACAGACAGACCTTTATATAAATAAACCTTCTTTCTGGAAAACAGAGGAAAAATAGTCCATTAAACATCATGAAGAACCAAGATGACAAGCCATCTCAGAAAGAAAGAGAAAAATCTCCAGAAAAAAAGCTTACAGACATAAAAATATGTGGCTTAAGTGACAGAAAATTCAGGATGGTACTCCTGAAAAAACTCAATGAGATCAAAAAAACAAATCATATCAACAATTTCAGGATTGAAAAAACAACTAGATGAGCAGAGCAAGGAGATTGAAACCCTCAAAAAGAACCAAATAGAACTTCTGGAGATGAAGAACACACTAAAAAAGGTGAAAAATGAAATAACAAGTTTGGGAAATAGAGGTGACCAAATGGAGGAAAGGATCAGTGATACCGAAGAAAAAATCTAGAAATAAATCAGAAGAAAGAAGAAAGAAACCGAAGAATGAAAAATAATGAAAGAGAAATTCAAGAACTAGCTGATACCATCAGGAGAGGAAATATAGGAATAATGGGCGTTATCGAAGGCGAGGAAAAGGAGCAGGAACTAGAAAGCATTTTCAGACAAATAGTGGATGAGCATTTCCCCACT
>NW_006442487.1:744005-763460 GCF_000325575.1 Pteropus alecto
CTTGCTTCCGTCTAGGAAGGTTGTATTTTTCTAAGTACTAGTCCATTTCTTCTAGGTTATTAAATTTGGTGTTATATACTTTTTCATAGTATTCTTATATGATCCATTGTATTTCTACAATATCAGTCGTAATTTCTCCTCTTTCATCCCTGATATTTTTGGGTGTTCTTTCTCTTTTTTTCGTTAGTGAGTCTAGCCAGGGGTTTGTCGATTTTATTAACATTCTCGAAGAACCAGCTCTTTGTTGCATTTTTTTCTATCATATTTTTTTTTGTTTTCAATTTCATTTATTTTTACTCTAATTTAAATTATTTCTTTCCATCTGCTGACTTTAGGCTTCATTTGTTCTTCCTTTTCTGGTTTTAAAAGACAAAACATTAGGTTCTTTTTTGGGGCTCATTCTTGTGTTTTGAGATAGGACTTTAATGATATAAAATGATATATTGTACTATCATTATCATTTGTTTCTATGTATCTCTTGATCTCTCTTTTTATTTCTTCTCTGAACCAGTCATTCTTCAGAAGCATGCTGTTTAATCTCCATGTGTTTGTGGTTCTTCTCGCTTTCTTTTTACAGTTGATGTCCAGCTTCAAAGTATTATGATCAGAGAATATGGTTGGTATGATTTTAACCCTCATATTATTTGTTGAGTATCTCTGTGTCCCAGTATGTGGTTAATCCTTGAGAATGTTTTATGTGCATTAGAGAAGAATGTATAAGCAGCTCTTTTGGGGTGAAAGGCTGTGTAAATGTCAATTATGTCCAGTTGGTCAAATGTGTCATTTAAGGATGTTATTTCCTTTGATGTTTTTGTTTGGATGTTCTGTCTATATCTGACAGTGGGGGTATTTAGGTCTCTTATAATAGTGTTCTGGTATGTTTATCCTTTTAGTTCTGTTAGTAATTGCTTTATATATTTTGGGGCTCCCTGATTGGAAATATAGCTATTAATAAGTGTTATGTATTTTTGGTGTATGATTCCCGTAATTATTATGAAGTGTCCCTCAGTATCTTTACCTTTTTTATTTTGAAGTCTATTCCATCTGATATCAGTACTGCTAATCTTATTTTTCTCTGAATGTTATTTGCTTGAAATATCATTTTCTACTTTTTCACTTTGAGTTCATATTTGTCTTTGGAGCCGAAATGTGTATCCTGGAGGCAACATACGTATTTTTTTTTTTGGTCCCTTCTGCAACTTTGTGTCTTTTTTTGGTGAGTTCAGTCATTTACATTTAGGGTGATTATTGAAATATGAGTTTTTCTCTATAATGACTGGTAAACATTTAACTAAAATCTACTGTGTCCTTGAAAGTAAATTCTATTGGCGCAAACATAAAAAAGATCAATTGTGGTTTTGCAAAGTAAAGAATAGTATTTATTTAATGTTATAATCTTAGATATGGATAAAGTTTTGTCCATGAGATTATTTTTGTTGGAAATTTGAGATTATAAACCTGTTATTTAAAAATTATCATTTATAATAAAAGAGAAATGCAAATCTTTATAGTTTAGAGAAATTAGAATCCAAGGACACTTTCTTGAAAGAGATTACTCAAGTTGTTATTCTCAGGCTATGCCTTCACAGATAAATAACTTTCTAACACTGTGTCATTGACGACTGAACTTGAACACACATAAAGACAATATGAATATCTTTGACTAAAAATAAATACCCAAAATGGAAGGAGAAAAAGCACAGTTTAAATTTGTTGGATAATAGAAATGTGCCCATGTCCAGATACACACCTCAATGTCAATTTTGGAAACTCAAGTTATATTAAAATGACAGGAAAAAATATACTCCTTTGGTCTGGGACAAAGCTATTGTATATAAAATACAGAGACTTCATCTTCTTACTGTATTAATTGTATCTCTCTTTGCATTTACCCTTATTTCAAAATCAACCCTACCTCCATCCCAGTTGTCGGCAATTCTTTTTATTTAAGAAAGCTCTCAAAGAAACTTTCATATAAATGTGGAGATGACAGGAAACTGAGATAAAATTGGGGGAAAAAGGACTTTTGGAAGCATCATTAGCTAAAAATGTAAACATTTGACCTATTTTTTATATGATTTTATTCATCCTCTACTAAGGAAAATGAATCCAAAGGACAAATGGCCTAAACATTTCTGGAGTCTTGAAAATTAATTTAACATATGTCGTGGGGTTGGGTGGGGGAAAAAAGTCTGTATATAAAAATGAAGAAAATTATTTTACCAGGATGACTTTGAAAAGATTTAGCTGAACACAATTGAATTAAGGTTCTCTTAGGAACCACTAAAATAAACATTTAGGAATAGTATTCAATGCTGTATAGATATTTCTTATGTTTATTCCTAATTAATGAATTTCCAACTATCCTAGTTTTCCTTTTAAAAAGTGTGTTCATGCTTAAAATAAAGGCTCATTTCTTTTTTAAAAAGTAAGTGATATAATGAGAAAACATCTAATTGTAGAGATGTATGTTTTTGACCAATGCTTATGTGGACAGAGCATATAATTTAATGTTTTGTTGCTGATCAAAGTTTTTTATACAGCTCTTCATATTGTTGCATGAGATTTACAATGTTGTTATATCCCTTTACTGAAGCCACTGAAGAGTGCAGCAGATGAAAGTAGTTTCAGCAAAAGAAGAAAATTGTGTACTATGGCACTGGGAATATTGACGTGCTTTGTATTTATAAAAAATGTACTTGCAGCAACAAATTAGAGCTGATTTTTGTTTTTGTTTTTGTTCTATTTTCTTTTGCTTCCTTTGCCTCCATTTTATCCTAAATCAGTGGAAATCTGAGGGAAAAAAGGCAGGAAAGGTAAGATTGTAAATTTCAGCGAAAAATTAATATTGAAATATGTTGTTCTATTTTTTCTTAAATTTCTGAAGCTGTAGTAGCTACTCCATGGAGTTGAAACAGTAAGTATATAAGATGACATATGTTGTGGTTCTCTCTTTAAAAAGCTGCAAGCTGAGCTGTCTCCACATTTTGTATCACTTACACAGTCCTGGAAGCAATATTCAAGTCTTATTTTATTTTATTTTTCACCAACACGTTCTTTTCCCGCTGTGCCAAAACAACATACTGCTAACAGCATCACTTTGTGAATGTTCTGGTAATCTAGTTATTTTATGATAAATGTTAGCAATAAAAGGCACCATTTTAGTATAAATTCACTATTTAGCAGTGACAACAAAAGTTAGTGAATATGAAGCATGATGATATCTGATAGAGTCACAGGGAAAACTACTATAACTAAACTAAATGCATTTAATCAGCAAATTGATGTTCTCTGAGAAACTGGGTTTTAAAATGTCATCTTTCAATGTGAAAATTTCAAGTTCTGCTCACAAATATATGAACACTGTGGGTTTCTAGAAAAAAATGGTTTTCTACTATTAAAAATATACTATTTTAAATATATTGTTAAATTTAATTACCTCAATAGTAAACCTGCACCACCACTAAAAACAAAGATTTTCAACTGTTCACTGACATTTCTTTCCTAGAATTTATGCTTTGGTTTTCTCACTGTGTTTTGGAGTTGAAAAAAATGAGTTTTCTTTAAGATTCTGATCAAAGATGTTTTAGTAATTAAATTCAATAAGCCTTAAATGCTGTCCATATCAGAAAACAAGATGTTAGCATAACTGTATGCTTGGTTAAATGTGAGTATAATCTTTAGGATAAATTATCCTAGTTTGAAAGACCAAATTTTATGTTTGAAAAGTAACTTGCCAAAGGATGGTCTATGCTATGACAGAAGTAATCCGTTAACCCTACATGTCTTTATCAAGTGTGAGAATTACTTGAAAATGGAGCATGACTAGAAAGTCAAAATGAATTTTCGTTAATGTTTGAAAGATAACTAAAATAACAGCATTAGAGGGTTTGCAATCAATATACCTTTGTGAGAGTTTTCAAATGCCTGTCTGAAGTATCTTATCATTGTGCGCTTGGAGTGATATCTTTTGAGAGTCAGCTCTTACCAGAAGGTAAAAGATCATAGAAGAGCCCTCCAATTAAAATGAGGAAAGCAAGGGTAGTAAAATGTCAGTAGCTGTATAAAGTAAAAGAGGGACAGAGCGAAAGAGCTAGAGAGCAAGAGCGAGAGCGAGAAAGAGAGAAGCTCTACAGATTTTACATGTTCTCATATTCTCAACTACTCTGGCAAATTTAGACATGGACCCATTGTTCAGTTTTTTAAAAATTAGCATTTTGAAGAACAGAAATATTGACAAATTTTATATAGTGTGGTTATTATATAGGTAGGAAGATGTCTTTGTTTCAAAAAATAGGGACTGTATACAGAACTCTAGAATGAACTCATTTTCTTGTTCAGAAGATACTTAGGTCATGAAATTTTAACATAAAACACATCAATAGTATCTATTAAAACAGTAATATCAACATGGATGGACCTTGAAATAATCATACTAAGCGAAATAAGCCAGATAGAAAAAGTCGAAAATCATGTGATATCACTTATATGTGGGACATAAATCTGAAAGCAACAAATGAACAAGACAAAGAAACAGAGTCATGGACATGGACTATAGACTAGTGATTACTAGAGGGTAGGGAGGAGGGGAGGAAGGGGGAAGTAGACAGGGGAAAAATATTTAAATTATTTCTTCAATTAAAAAATAATTAATTATCTAATTAATTAAAAATAATAATATCAGAATATAAGCAGCAATAGAAAATGCAATTCTTAGTAAAGTATAACTATTTTTCAAATAAAAGCAAATCTGAACTTAGAGATATTGTTCAGAATAGGGAGAAGGCTCTGATTTCCGAAATTTTCAAGGGTCTTAAAACCTAACAGAAAAAGGCATTTCTTTTTTAGAATCAAGAGGAACAGGTAGAGATAAGCAGACTCTTATAAGAAGAAACTGGACAAGCAAGATAAATGATCAGTGAGATCTACTAGGAAAAGTGTCTTGTTGTGGTCAGCCGATTTCCAGGAGACTCTGAAAGAGGCGACATAGTTCACTTTTTTAGTGCTTGCTCATTGTTTGGGGCAAGCAGAACTCAGGGGCCTGTAGGAAAGAGAGATACCTGATTTGTTTGGTCAAGGCAAAGCAGAGGGTAAGAAAGGTACAATTGTGAACACTTGTTCATTTTTCTCACTACTTTTCTATATCAAAGTAAGAGCAATAAAACTAACTTAATAATATTGTGCTGACTCTGTTCCAAGCACTGTGTATGTATATGTACATATATTTCTGTGTTTGCATCCACACATGTATACAATACATGTGTGTATATGTATATTTGTGTACACACACACACATACACACACACATATTTAGTCCTAACAATAACTACAAAAAGCTCTTTTAAAGATCAGGAAACCATGATAGGCAGAGCTTAAGTACTTGCCTAGGGTTACAGTGCTCACACGTAGAAGAGCCATGGTTTGAACCACGGTTTGAATCCATGGTTTGAACCACGGTTTGAATCCATGGTTTGAACCTGTCCTGAGTATGCCCTTAAAAAAAAAAAAAAAGGAGAGAGAAAAACTTAAAACCATAAAACAAATACTTCTTTTAGCTCAAAATAATTGTTTTACTGTATTTTAGGAGCGATATTGAATATCTTTAATATTATAAGATGTTTATGGAAGAGTAAGTTTATTTTTTTTTTCTGTCAACTATGATGTGCTACAAACCCACCATCAAGCGGTTTTCACTAGTCCATACACATTCTATACCTAGCCTGATATAGTATGGTTAACATATACCATAAAGATTAGGTCTGTCCTCTGATGTCCTTTATTTTGGTTCATTGCATTTATGTGTACATTTGAAGGGTGTTTTGGATAATAAAATCAAGAAGCTATAAACCTTAAATATATTAACTGTCAGAATGTTCATTAACATTTGAGTTATAGCAAATGTTTCCATAAAAAGTTGAATTAATCTCTTGAACTTCTGAACTTCACCTATTTATATATTTTTTTCAATTTCTGATTCAATTACTTTCTTTTTGTGTGTGTCTTTATTGAAATATAAAAGATAATTAGTTGCTTGTATTTACGTTGTACAATTAAATGTTTTTTTTTCAATTACAGTTGGCATACAATAATATACCAATTTCAGTTGTATAACATAGTGATCAGAGATCCACATAACTCGCAAAGTAATCACCTCATTGAATCTAGTACCCCTCTTCCCCTTTACATATTTATTACATTATTGATAATCTTCCCCATTCTACACTCTACATCTCCATGTCTGTTCTGCAACTATCCATTTGTACCTCTTAATCCCTTTGCCTTTTTTCTGCCCCCCTCAAACCCCTGCCAACAAATAGCCCTCAAAATATTCTCTGTATCTATGTTTATTACTACTTTTGTTGTTGTTGTTGTTTATTTTGTTCTTTAGATTCCATATGTATGTGAAATCATGTGATATTTGTTTCTCTATCTGACATATTTCATTCAGCGCAATACCCTCTAGGTCCATCAAGAAAATATCTTTTTCCATCTCCTTCCTTTTAGTCTGTGTGTCTTTTAATATGAAATGAATTTCTTGTAGGCAACATATGTAGGGGTCATGTTTTCTTATTCATTCAGCCACTCTCTTTTGATTAGAGCACTTAATTATTTTCTATTTGAGGTACTTGTTGATAGGAATGCAATTATTACTATTCTTTATTCATGTTTTTGATACATGTTTTTTTTTTCTTCTTAAGGAAGTCCCTCCAACATTTCCTATAATACTGGCATGGTGATGATAAATTATTTTAGCTTACTTTTGGCTAGGAAGCTCTTTATCTGTCCTTTGACTCTAAATGATAGCTTTGCTGGATAACGTATTCTTGGTTGTAGATCCTGGGTTTTCATGATGTCAAATATTTTGTTCCAAGCCCTTCTGTCCTGCAAAATTTCTTTTGAGATATCAGCTGCCAGGCTTATGGGTGCTCCCTTGTGGGTAACTAACTGCTTTTCTTTTGCTGCTTTTAAGATTCTCTCTTTGTATTTAATCTTTGGCATTTTAATTATGATGCGTCTTGGTGTGGGCCTCTTCGGGTTCTTGGTTTTGGGGATTCTCTGAGCTTCCTGGGGTTTTATGTCTATTTCCTTCACTGAGTTAAGGAAGTTTCCCATCATTATTTCTTCTAATAGCCCTTAAACATCTTGTTTTCCTTCAGGTACTCCTATGACACAGGTATTTTTACCTTTAATAGTGTCCCATAGGCTCCTTAAATTATTATTATAGACTTGGTTTCTTTTTTCTTGCCATTCTGATTGAGTGTCTTTGGCTTTCCTGTCCTCTATATAGGTCATTTGATCCTCTTTTTTTCACTTTGTTTATTCCATTTAACATACTTCACATCTCAGATAATGTGTTCTTCAAATCTGATTGGTTTCCTTTTATAATTTCCATTTCCATTTTTATGTTTTTTTTTTTTTTAATCTCTTTGTGGAAGTTCTCGCCAAATTCATGTATACTTCCCATAAGTTCATTGAACATCCTTATAACGAGTGTTTTGAACTCCTCATCTGTTAGATTCCTCGACTCCATTATTTCTGGATCTCTGTTCTGTTCTCTCATACAGTTTCTGCTTCTTTATATTTCCATTTTGGATGCCTTTCTGTGTCTGTTTCTATGTACTAAGCAAAGCTCCTAAGTCTCATGGTCTTAGTGGTACAGCTTTGTGTAGTAGATGTCCAGCCCCATGGTTCTGAGAGGGGTTCAGCTGCATTCCAAATTTAGCACCAGCCTGTGCCCCTCTAGGGCCACCTGTTAAGATTCAGCAAACAATCCACAAATGCTGTGCTTATTCCCTCAGGAGTCTACACCAGAAACTGAGGCCAGCTGCTATCGGTGTGAGTCTTGGCACTACTCAGCAAGGAGCACCTGACTCACCGAAGACACAACTGAATGTGGTTTGGATGGGGTGGCGAGTTGGGAGAAGCGGAGTGTCAGGGAATCCTCTGGGCGAAGTGATCTCTGTTACCCAGTTTGATGACGTCTCAGCTATGGAGGCATTGCATCCGCACACTGGGAGTGGGGAGGTCCCAAAAGAGGAACAATAGTTACTGCCGGCCCTTCTGTACAGAGGTGAATCTTGCCTCAACCCTCACTCTGACAACTCAGTGTCCCCCTGCAAGTCCCTGGTGCCCCCTGCACAGCTAAACCAGTACTGGTGCTCAGAGCGAGCAGGTCCGTCACCACGAAAGTCTGCTTGCAGATGGAGCCCCTTTAAGAGGCTCTGCCGCTGCCGCTGTCTCAACCTCTGTCCCACTCAGCTGCTCCGGACCAGGCTGCCTGGCGTCCTCACCCTGTCCTACCTTCTGTGGCTGCAGATAGAGGGATGAACAGAACCTCTATCATCTATACCACTTTTTCCTGTCTTCTTATGCACATATGTTTAATATCAATTATAAAATACAGTTTTTACATTCAGTTTAATTCCGAATAAGTGAATTATATTAGGATCCTGCATATGTTAAAAAAAAAAAAGGAGAGGGCAACACATTATTTTAGCCAAGAATAAAGTATCTAACTGAATGATTTATTTATTGCCTTTTAGATTCTAAAACGTCAAAGTTTTACCACTGGAATGATGTGAAATCCTGCGTTGCCCCAGCAGTATGGAGGGTGGGGAGAGAGGTCCTTGGTTCTTCTTCACTGATGCAGGAAGAATTATGGGTCAGTGAGATTTAGAAAAAGTAAGATTTATTGAAGGTACATTTTAGAAGGAAATGGGCCTCACTAAGGAAGGCTATAGCACTGTGGAATTTGGGAGGTGAAAAGATAAAAGATAAAAGACAGAACATACTCCAAGACAGGAGCAGGTTTTTAATGAAGAGAGCTGTAATAGCGCAGAAGTGGGATCTGTTTATATTTGGGCCATGTTGGGAGGTCCTAGATGATTGTATATGAGGTCACCTTGACTGACAGTTGGCTGCTATGTAACCCTTTGCCTGCTACGCATGTGCTTAACTAGAATTCAGTCCGTTATAATTAGATTCATGAGCTTTCCAGGAATAGGCATGATATTATAGTGATGGTTTAATGAGTCTGAGGTTATGTGCAGGTTAGGATAGTACTTCTTCTGCACACGTTTGTGGCTGGTTAAGCTAGCAGCTTTTATGGCCTTTGCGCCCTAGGATTTGGGTTAATTTATAACCCTAAAGGGGGTGGTGTTTTGGGGAGGTCCTTAAGAAAGGTCTTCAAGGGAGGTTTCTATCATTGCAGAGCTGAGTCTTCTTCCTGTTGCTAATGACTGCCTAACTACCTAACAAAAGGCCCTAGAATTTCACAATGATTTCTTCATCTATTTAAATTTAAATTGCTCCAGAGGCCTCACCAAACAGGACCTATTTTCAGATTCCAAATCAGAAGTTTAAGTTACAGAAATAGATACTTTTTTCTACTTCCTTCCTAAAAGATTTTTTATATATTGCTGAGAAGTTAGTGGCATTCAAAGAGCAGAATAAAAGCAAATGATACACTCCATAGTTCATTCATTCTTTAACTAGTTGGTTAATAGATAATTAGTGGGGGGAAACATTTCAACACATAGCCACCTGTGATTGAATAAATTAGTGTAAGCATTGTTTACACTAAAAGAGAGAAGTATAAATTTTTGAACCTGGTTAACATTAAAATCAAACAAACAAACAAACATTTCTTGTTTAAATACAAACTGGTTCCCTTAATACTAACCTGAAAATTTTCGTGTGGACATTTTTTTTTTTCGAAATCCCTTTTCTTTGGGTAATTATGAGTCTAAATTTCCCTCGGGGTTTGCACAAATGGCCATTCTTGTTAAAGAGCATGTTCACCAAAGTGCTAAACTGAAAATGGCAGAAACAGAACTGACTGAGATTCTCAAAGGAGTATATTTCTTATTTCTTTATATTAGCCTGAGGTGAATTTACAAAGTGGCTTCTTTCAGACTAGGCTAGTGGGTATCAGAAAGAGTAGCTACAGTAGCAAGCAAAAGTTATTTTCTGTCATTGTCTTATCTTCTTCTAGACTCCTTTCACTTACGTAATCATTTGCTCCAAGGCTACGCATGAAGGAGAAGTACGCAATGAGAATGTTTGAGCCACTGCATAGTAAAGTATCCATTTTACTGGTGTCTCCAAGATACTTCTTTATCCTTTATCTTTTTCAACAGTCCAGACATGTTTGGAAGAAAGTTCTTTCTTCAGAAATTCTTCTAAATGTGTAATTTAGGAGTTTGAATATGGAATGGCATGTTGAGATATTTTTAAAAAGTCATCTCCAAATGAAGCTAATTCTAAGGATATGTTTCTGAAGAGATGTATCCACATTACTTGACTTTAGTGATGGATTATTTTCATGTATTACTTTTTGGAGCAAATCCATGAGGCTAAATCTACAGCAATTATGAATACCATTTCTTCTATATTAACCAGTTTTCCTTGTCAAATATTTAATTTAGTGTTAATAATGCAATGAGAAAATTAAATCACACCGAGAACTCTAATTTAGCTTTATTACCTGCAAGGAAACCCATTTACTTTCTTCCTATATATGTTTCATAGATAGGCTCTTCCAGGAACATTGCACTGCATGTACACAATGAGGTCTTTCATAGTATCTTAACAGCTTTTTATTTTGCTTTTGAATGCATTTAACTCGATGGGTAGTTTGAGTTAAAATTTGGTCAGTGGCACAAAGTGGCAAATAATTTGAAGGCTACCACTGCTTTGATCTCTTTGTATTCTCCTTCCATGGTTAAGACTTCTGCTTACACCTGGCATTCAGGGTTATAATTGTTAATGTAGCCATCACCACATATAAATGTTTGTTTTGTCTTACATGTTTGTGTTGATTTTTTTTGTTGATTTTTGTTGTTATTTTGTTAATTCTATGGCCCTTATATGTACATATGTGCATTCCCTGGATCTTATTTTCATGTGATAACAAGGATTCCATGATTTTAAACATTGTCTTCCTTTTCTTGTGACCATCACTATATTATGTGCCTTGTATTATCCTATATAGTTAACTTGAGGTTTTCCTTCATTAGGTTTTCCAGTTGCTCAATCCCTCTCCATTTTACCTACTTTATAAAATTCCTTCTTGGTTACATTTATCTCCCCAACTCATCATTGCCATTCTTGGCTTTTCATCCTTGGCTTCTCACTCTGTGTATAGTTCCAATTTCTAATTGTAGTCTTCTCACAGATTGTATTCTCCACAGGCCACTGAACACTGTTTGGAAAAAAAAAAGGACAAAATTGTACTGAAGATTTAGCTTACTACACTTTCATAATATTAAGCTGTAGGTATTGTTCGATATCTCGTTAATGTTCTATTCCAGGCCTTGAGAATGGTGTCCCAAACTTTTCAACTATCTTCAAATTTCTTTCACAATTTCCATCAGCAGCTGAATTATCAGTAGCTTACTTCAAGTCCTACTATCTTAAGATAAAAGCCATCTTTGTAACCCCAATATATTTGAATTCCTTTTTAGTCTCATTTATTCTTTTAATTATCGAAATATCTAGTTTTTTAGTATCTTTCTACAAGCCATTTCCCTTTTTTCTTTAAAATATATAAATGGCATTTGTCAAGGAAAATAATATAAAATATTAAGACCCCCTCCCCCCTTAAGTAGACTATCCTCTTTAGCTATTTTAGTAATTCACTACTAAATTGAGTGACTCATCTCCCCCTATTAACTGCATTTTCTTATTATTAATTCTCTGCTATAATCTATTATTTTTACCTGCCAACTAAAATAGAACCCTTTATCATTTGCCCAAGATTCCTGCTAAGTATATCTAGGACTTTCTGTTACATTTGACATTTTAACTATTGTTCCTTTATCAATCTTTCTGGGAACCTTTCTTCCATAAAACCTTCTGTAGTCCGTACATCTATTTTTACACGTAAGTATAATGTCCACACCTGGATTGTGAGTTCATGCTAATCAAGTACATATTTCTTCTGTATCTTCTCAGTTCCTAGCAAAATATTATATTTCACTTTTTATAAACAACATATGTCTTATTTCTAATTTCCAAATTTTGAGAAGAGTTTAACAGAACTGACGTAATTCAAAGAAAACTGATTCCTAATTTTCCAGAATAAAATGTGGAGTATTCTACTAATGCAATAAGAAATACTGATTATACAGGGATTTAAAAATCTCAGGGTTCTCTGGATTCAAGTAAAACAGAAAGAAATATGTGTCATGAGCGGTGAACTACTCTGTAACTCTAATTTAGGAAGTTGTAACTCTGCATTTTTAGTGTATGTAGAAGTATTCTGGAAAAATCAATGCTGAGAGCTATCTTTTAAAAAAAAACTCTGATGTTCTGAATATTTTTTAAAGTGTTTTCCTGCAAGTTCATAATTGGCTTAACTGTCTAGTTCAGACTCTTTAATTCTTTAAAAATGTTATTTTTTTCTGTTATACAAAAAAGGAGGGAGATACATAATCACACTGCATCCCTTACTGAAAACTCTAAACTTTCCATGAAAATGTTCTAAGCCCTCATACCACTGTCTCACCTTGCAGCATCAAAATCCACCCATCATATCTCCGAGAAACAGATGTTTTCACTCAGTGTGTGGCATAATATTGAAGGTGCTCTGAAATGAAATCATACATATTCATTTCCACTCTATGCCTTATTTTGTATGTATGGGGAAGAACAGGCAGGGACATTTTAAGTAAAATAAGTCCAGGTTTTAAAAGGGTTTGAAATATATTTTATTCAAAGTAGTAGAAAAGAAGAAAGAAAAAAGTATTTGTAAAGTTTATTTGAATAGCACTCTTATGAGTATTAAATACACTATACCTAGAGCTTTAGATTTACTATAGTGTTAGATGTAGTTACAAATTCAGCCTTTTAAATATGTACTCTTTCCATTTTCACAAATTGGACAGTTTTCTATTCCTTCTTTTCTAGCAACTACTGAAAGTCATTGCTTCTGTTCATTCAATGCATCTGAGTCAGTACATAATTTAGAATCCTTGTGTGGTACCATCTATGACTAACTCAACAACTGATACATTGAAATTGATACCCCAAACTATACAGCTTTGATTAGAATTATATTCCTTAAGCAAACAATTGAAACAATTACACTTCTAAACTTAAATTTTCATATCAGAAACAGTGACATATATGTCATCACTACTAAATTAATTACGTCTTTGAAGTAGAAAATTCCTTATTTTAGAAGTAGAAATTATTTTGCTTTCACCTTAATTCTTATCCTTTGATTTCTGAAAGTAATTAGAAGGGAAACTTTCCTAGGGAATTTATTGAATAACGTTTTCTAACAAAGTTTTCCAATATCATTGATATAGAGTTATCTGCTGACCTCTCTCTTCTGAACTACTAGATTAATGAACCACATTTATTTCATCAAATAATGTTTTTCTTCTTGGCTGAACTAAAGTTTAGTTATTCCATGATCTATTGCTCTCTTGCCACCAGTTGGAGACCATTTTTTTCACTATTTACTGAATATACAAGTTATATTCACATGTGTTATTGTTATGTCATTTTTTACAGTGATGCCAGTGTTTCATTCTAATGTTCATAATTTGTAAGCTTTATAGTAATAATATATAGGGTTTTCATTGTGTATTTCAAGCACCAAAAACTCCTTAATTATGTTAAAGACAATTTATTATACATGTTATATCCTTTAAGCATCATAGTTTGAGGAATAGAACAAGCATACATTAATGTATAGAAACATGGTGTAAATAGATTTGGACCCACGGAGGTGAATGAAGTTTGACAAAACATGATGATATTTTTCAAATATTTTGTCTGTTTCTATGACAAATATCTGGATGTAAGAATGCAATATAAGTGCAATCTTCAGTAATGGTGACTTAGAGTCACCTCTTTTCTATCAAGCCGCATTTATACTCGAAGTTAATAAGTTTCCTTCTGAATATGTATTTCTCCAATAGAGTTAGTGAAGGTTGCTGCGTCAGATATTGAGACCTTTATAAATAAGAACTAAGATTTTAAAGTCTTATATTTTGTGACCATTAAGTTAGACACATTATCTCTGACATACTTCCTTGTATTCATTTATCTCTCATATATTGCCCCTCATCATGCACTTAATTTTTAAGGTGGGCAAGTATCCTACTTAACTCATAAGAAACTCACAGGGAAGCCTCTAAAAATTTATTTTCAGGTGTTATTTTACCAAAGGATTATAAATTTACTAGTAAATTTCAAGCTTATTTCTTGAGGATCACTGTGAAACTAGTCTTTCTTACTTATTGAATTATTTCTTTATTATTTAAAAGAAATTTCAAAGATTAACTTCATGCTTTGAATTAGAGACAGTGAAGTAGTAAATCTTTCGGTCTAATGTTGAGATTTAGAGAATTAATAATTCAAGATATCTTATAAGTTCCTTTAGCCTATGCCAAACACACTACTTGAAGCCTAGTAAATATTTAATGAAAACACGTTGTCATTTATTTAACAAACATATGTGGCATGATTTCTATATATCAGACTCTGTGCTTGGGGATGAAAAGATCTAAATGAATGAGATAGGCTCCTTAACCTTAAGGACCCCACTGGATAATAAGGAAAACAGATATGTAACCCACAAATTCAATCTTGTATAATTAGCTTAGTTTACTATAATAACTTATTATAGAATATTCTTGCGTAAAACTAAATTCCACTTACATGCACTTAGGTTTTCCATTAGGGTTACTAATTTAAAGGTAAGGGCTTCCATTAATTCAGTAAACTTTCTTTAAATATAAGGGTGTCTTGTTTATATTCATGTTCTGGAGTGCACCTACATTTTGGTCTCTTTTTAGCTTATGTCAGTCATATAAGCCATTGCATTTTTATTCTGTGCAAATGGCATCCCCCTTTCCATTATATTTGACTCTTCTTGGCCTGAAGTATTTATTAGATATCCTTTAAAAGTTTGTTTTATTATTTATGAAAGCGATCTATTGTTATCCAGATGTACTTTAAACATTGATTTAAGAGGGGTTTTCTCCTTGAAGTGCATAATGCTTCAAACAGTCCATCTCTTTACTAACATGACAGATTACCCTCTTTATTTTTGTGAAAACAAGATGTGTATTGGAGCAAATCTTAAATACTGACCTTCAGTCTTTTCCATAGTAAGCAGCTGTGAATGCAATGCTGTAAATCTCTAACATTAAAGGAACTGTCTCTAAGATCTGTTTCATATTCTATAATAAAGGTGATTGCTGGAATTGTTTGATATGTAACTTCAGAACAAGTTGTGTATCATTTTTATTGATGATCAGATACCATCTCTGTAATGCCTGTATAAAGTTGTCTGGGTGTTAAATTGATTTAAAACATTATGTTTTGGATTAACCATAAAAATTGCAGTGGCCATTGAAAAACAGGAAATCCCATTAAAAGACTGAGCAAAGAAGACACCTGCAGTAGAAAAAAAATCAGAATCATGGTAGAAACCATTGCAGTTAAACATAATAAACAAAAGGTTTTAGTGGACAGGGTTTTTAGCTTTTGTGGGGCTTTGTGAAACAAATAGATAGCAAATGTTCAATTAGTCCAGTTGCTTCTTCCATGTCTTAATAATATTCATCGATTAATGTGGTTCACTGCACAGTGATTCTCAAGTGGGGAGGGAATTTTTGTAGTGATTCTCAGCTGTGGTTGCATGTTCAAATCACCTAGGGACCTTTGAAAACTTACAATGCCCAGTTTGTATCCCAGACCAATTACATCAGCATCTCTGAGGTAGACCCAGGCATTGGTATTTTTTTAAGCTTCCTAGATGTTTCAAATATATAGCCAAATTTGAGAGCTACTTTATTCAATTCTTACTGATTTTAATTTAGCTTTAGTAAATATTGTTTCTGCGGAAAAGACTCTATATAAAATCCAAAGTGAGAAAAAATTATATTGGTTGATCTTTTTATGATTTTTAGTTGAATAGTGCCATAATGTTATTGTGATATAAAATATAGTTCACATGCCAATATAGGACCAGCAGCCACAGAAAAGGCAAGCAATGGCCAGTAATGTATTTGCCAATGAGGTTAATCAACACTACTAAAAATATGCATATGTGACTGTGAATAATATAAAAGCTTTCAAAAAAGCAGTACATGCCTTAAATATGTTTATTCAATCCCTGGTTAATGGAGCCCAGTTATATTGTTTGCCCACCCTTACAACTTAAGATTGAAAGGATTCTATAATGATATTGGCAGACTAGAATTCAAGTCTAGGTATTAAGTAAGGATAGTAATGTGCCTCTTTATGTTGATCCAAATAACAACCATGGTATGTATAATTTTTCCATATTTTGTTGTTATTGAATGAAATATTCAGATAGTATTGCTTCATGACACTCTCAATTCAACGTAATACTGTGTTAAATATACTCATTTGAAATCTATAAACACATAATAGCTGAATAACATTTTCGTTCTTTCTGTGGCTATATTGTAGTACTGCTAGATAAACAAAAGCTTTGTCAGAGTGGAAAAATTGCAGGAAAATTATCAGAGTAGGAGGTGGCTAGCTAAAAGTGGAATTCAAATGGATGACGGAGTGAATTAAAAACAATAGTAACAAGAAAAGTATTTAGGAAGTGGATGGCAAAGTAATATCGGGCACACAAGAGATAAAGCTCTATAGACTAATGATACATGTGAGTACTCTTTGACCCATTTACAAAATATGCAAAAAGCCAAGATTATATTGCTCTTTCCTAAATAGAGTGAACTGTGGATCCTTGATCTTTTACTTTGTACTTATTCAAGTGATTGTTATCAAGAAATCTGCTTAAATATAAACAGCACCCCACAAATCCTTGATGTATTCTCTGCAGCGTGTCAGATTAGAGAAATTTCTTGGGTATAGAACCTTTTAAAAGAAGTGTCATTATCTGCCTAACATATACAATTTAATATATGAAGCCTATATACATGACACATAAGGATATTTCAAGAGATGTATTCATTGTGCATTGAGTTGTTACAGCACTCTATTATTAATACTTTTTTAGGATCCCTATTGATATTTTAATAGAGAACACCAGAAATTCAACCTCACTGGGACACTATACCAACCACTAACCATGTTTAAGTTAATATTTAGTGTAGGTCATTTTCATCAGCACTATTGAGAGAAAGCAAACATTGTCATTTTCTTATAGATTCTATACACAACTTTTCAAGCAGAGATCATAACTATATTGAGAAAGTGCCCAAGAGTACACCTTCAAACTTTTCTTACATCAAAAACACAATTCAGTCATTAGCCATTGGGGGAAAAAAAAAAAAAACTGGTTTAAACTTAGTTCACTGAACATCTTTTTGGACATAAATTAACACATATTTCCTTAAGTCAAGAGGAAGGAAATTCATGTGTGATAGAACAATTTACCAGTTGGGAATTATTAACCTAGTGGGAATGCTCCATCCTCAGGAATTATAAACAATATCAATTGTCCTAAATTACACTTTACCCTGTTAATGCAAGTGTAGATTTCTTCCTAAAAAGTCTATTTACCTAATAATATTTTCAAACATTATGCCTCAAACTAGCTCTTTATTTATTAGGTGTAGTATTAAATGTGGGAAAAACTTGAAATCTACTCTAAATTACAACCAAAAGTAAGTCTATGAGCTAAGAAGGATAAAAATTGTTCTTAGCAAAACGAACCAAGGAACTGACAGAATATATGTTGAAGTTCAGAATGAGTTCCCTCTATAGTACTGTAAGCATGCACATCTGTTTTTCTGTTTTTTGTTTTTTTTTTTTACTTACTGATTTTTTTGTATCAGTGCTGGCAATGACAATTAAGTGGTGACGATGGATAAGGGCCATTTGTACACTGAGCTTACTGCATTAAACTGACTAAAAGATTAGGTATGCCAAGAAAGTATGTTTCTCTCTGACTTCCTGGGTATTTCTCTTTGTCTATGCTGCTGCTTATCTCCACAGCAATTTAATCTTCTTACCATTTATGAATCAAGGATTATTTTCATAAGGTCTAGCATTTGGATAGTTGCATCTATATTTTGATCTATCCAACTTTAATTTATGTGTGTTTGCATGTAAACACTGTGGGGAAAATGGTTAAAAAAAGAAAAGAAAAGCACACGTAGGCAGCTGACATTTAAAGTTGCAAAGTCGGATCTAGCAAGATGATTACTAGAAGAAAATAGTCCATATAAAACAAGAACAGATATCAATGTGATTGATATACAATTTATAAGGAAAAGTAACATCAATTAATCTTAAAAGTACTAAACTATGAGTCATAAAATTGTAATCTCTGAGGATTGTGTTTTATGACTCCCTTGTCACATGGCTTTTTCTTCAAATATCAAGAGTCCAAATTCAAAATAAGTGAATTATAGATTATTGACTTAATAATTATCCCATATTTTTAACTCATCTGGATCCTGTATGATGGCTTCATACTCTTCTTAGACTGATCTTGTTGCAGAATGAGAACTAGCCCGCTGTGTCTAAAATATACACTATGATGTATGCTATGCAGATTCAAATTCATTTATTCATTCAACAAATATGGAAAGCCCACTGTGTGGCCGGAACTGGACTAGTTGTTAGATTGTGACATATACATTCAGATACAGGTGCTAGTCAAGTAGTTTAAACTTTTTGGACTTGAATTTCTTTGAGAAAAAAAGAAGAAAGAGAAGAGTTACAGGGAGAAAGAAGTAGTGCAACAGGGGAGGGAGGAGAAGGAGTAAAAATAGAAAACAAGGATAAGAAGGAGAAAGGGGAGTGCGGGAGGAGGAGAAGTTCTAAAACAATGTTTTTGGAGTTTGTCATTTTATTTCACAAGAGTTATGCAGTAACCGATTGAAAAATATCTAATGAATTACTAAACTTGAAATTTATTTTAGCTTTTGAAGTTTAAATTTAAAAGTGTTCATATTAGAAAATTTTCTTATAAAGTGAATACAAAAAGTATAAAACTTAGAGAATTTTAAACTTCATAAAATTAATGTCTTCTAAAAATAATACCTTGTTAAGGTTTTGAAAAAGATATAGAAATTAAATTTATAGAATTTAGTATAATTTACTATTAATAGGCTGAAAGAGGCTATGGTTGAGTATTATTTAGTAAGTCTATATCATTCAATTATATAAAACACTAAGGATAGAATATCATTACATGATGAGGTTAACAATGTGCTATAATAAATGTTCAAAAATAAAAACAAAAATAACAAATAGTACAGATGTTATTAAACATACAAAGGAGATATGTTAAACTCTTTGCAATGGATTATACTAAAATAAAATTAGATTAGCATTTACTCTTTTTGGTCAAGGTTAGATATTTATGAGCTATATGGTTTTTTAGATAAGAGGTCAATTTTGTGATCAAATCTGAACACTGAACTTCACTACTAACATACTTTAGCCACAATGAAAAACAAGAATGGACACACAATGCAATATATATAT
>NW_006442487.1:763830-778942 GCF_000325575.1 Pteropus alecto
TGGGGTTGCAGGGGAGTTGGATGGGGTAAAAGGGGTCAAATATGTGGTGACAGCAAGAAATCTAACTATGAGCAGTGAACACGCAATGCAATATATATATGACTTATTGTTGAATTGTACATTTGAAACTTATTGGAATTTTGTTAATGTCACCGTAGTAAATTAAAAAAATAATTAATGAAAAAATTAAACAGAATTACCATATAATCCAGCAATTCTACTCCTAGGTATATGTCCAAAATAACTGCAAATAGATTCTTGAAGACATATGTTTACACCTATTTGGTTTCTGTTGGAAAGTATGGGAAGTTTATATGAAAAGTGAAAAGTGAAAAGACATCTTTCTTAAATTTTAGTGTCCTTTCTTTTTTTCTTGATGAATTACATAGTGTTCATCAACTGATTTAAAATTTCTCATTTTAGACAAGTTGTTATTTTATTAGTTGATTAAATTGTTTATTTTTTTAGTGCATTCAAATTTTCAGACTCTATACAAGCATAAACTGAACTGGCTATATTAAACTAATTATTGTAATTCATTTTGTTCTAATAAAATTAAAATTGTGATATTATATGTGAATTAGTTTTAGAGTTATATTGCAAGTCAATTTAGTCAATAATTATTACTATAAACCTATTTATGTAAATTTAATGACCAACATAAAATATTCTTGTTATCTTTTACTGTATTTGGGCTAAACTTAAATTAGTGCTAACCATTTTAATGGCTCATATTTATTCTTGCTAGCTCTAAAATTGCGCTTCTTAATTATATTTTTAGAAAGGCAAAAAAAATCGAAGCTGCATGTATGGAATAGAATGTGCGTGAGACTGGATCAGGCTATTAGACATTGTAAATTACTATGTGCTTTTTAAGCAATTATTTAACACTGAAAGAAAAAGTTATGTCGATACCTGCTGTAAAGTTTATTCTGTTATACTTCCCCAGAATAAAAGATATCAGACAACAATATTTTAATCTACTACGAATGTCCGCAATTCAGAATAATTTTGAGAATTGGAGAAATTGATATTACTAGGCCCCTTCCAGATAGGTGCCCTTAAAAACTTTCAACAAGCACAGGATGAGAACAAGTTTTGTTGAGAGGCAGGGCTACTTTTTTCAGAAAATTTTAAAGGCGCTAAAATTGTGTGCAAGAATATTTCTACTGCCTGGAAAATAAAGTTCATTTTTATATGTTTGAACAAGATATTTTCCAAAGCAATATATAAATTTTATTTTTGGGATAATGTGGTGTCAATTCTCAACAGCTTTTTGCAGAAATTTGTGTATAAATGAGCTGGAACTCTGGGGTCTAGTGCATAAAGTACTATCTTTTCACATCTGGGACCACATTCAAATTAAATCCGAAAGACTTGATGAGATATGCCAAACTGCTTGAAAATAATTTAGGTAGCTACTGAACTGTGGTATTTAGAGGCCCATAGACACTAAAATCACCTTTCTTTGCTTTTTTTACCTCTGCTTTTTCACTCCAAATAACTGCAGATTGCATACATGCAATCTATACTGATATTGTAATGAAGACACAAGAACAGATGTATTTCACTGTGATGAAAGATGACATTTATTCAGTGTCCGGTTTATTATTATTATTATTATTATTATTCGATAGGCAATGTGATACAGATGTGCCATCAAAATCTATGGTACTAGTCCCCTGTTATTATAGTCTGGATTTTCTGATAGACTATGGCATATTTTAGGAAAAGTAGTACATCAATATATGTATGTAGTAAAATAGCTTTATGCTTTAAGTTAGAGTTTTGTCAGAGAACTAAAATTGAAAACAAGGAAATAAATTGACATGAATTGTCTATTTTTTATTTGTATATGTAGAACATTCATTAGAAAAAAAAGATTTTCACACTGTTTATCATATGTAGGTGTTTTTTTGCTTGTTCTCATTAATGAACCTAGAAATAATTCTGTACTATTGGTGCAAAAAATATTCTAAGATTCACAGAGATTCAGAATTAGCCCTTAATTGAGGGTGTTGACAGTTAGCCGAAAGTCAACCTGACATTTTGAAAAATAGAGTGGACTGCTGGGCATTGTTTCTTTAGTGTTTTAAATGCAGTTCAAAATGTAAAAAAATAAATAAATAAAGTAAATAAAAGAAAAAAAAACAAATGAGTATAGTGTAGATAGACTCCTTAAAATATGTCATTTATCTTATTCTAAATTAAATCATACTTTCGAATTTCTGCTTAGACAAAAGTATATTCTTCTAAATTATCTTACTAGTTTTCAGTTCTTAAGATTCTCTATTAAATAATTGAGTTTACTTTATGCTGCTACTGAAAGATTTTTAAAAGAAAAAAGTCATAATGACTAAAAATCTGAAAATATAGCAAAAAATGGGTTATAATCCACAGATATTGGTTTTCTTAAAATAATCTCTCCTCTGCAAACATGAAATTATTTCAAGTGATCAAATAAGTTCTTTTTCAAGGTAGTAAAATGAATATTATAATCATAACTTATTGGGTTGTAAGGATTAAATAAGTATATATTAAATAAGTTTATGTACCTACAATTAATTTTAACAGTGTCTCACATGTAGAAGTGCTATACAAGGTTAGCCATTATTATTATTAATGGTAACGATATTAAGATTCAATATACTGTATTTACATAATTTTAAAACAATGGATACCAAGCTAGTAGATTGCTGGAATTGACTGTCAGTAAAAAATGGAATATTAAAATAGTGCTTCTGTTCTACCTATCCCAATACATCTCCATTTCAGTAACCGCTGTTTGCATTGTCTGTCTCTCTACTCCAGCACTTAATATTCTCATTCAATCAACCAGCAGCTCAGATACTTGTGTTGTATGTCTCAAATGATCCAACACTATTTGGACAATATTCTGAAATCTAGAATTGTTTTTCTGTTTCTTCCTTTAAATTTTTCTACAATGACATGTTCTTACTCAATCTCTTTTTTATTCAGGCTTTGTTCTCTACCTAATAAATCGATAGCTAGCTAATTCTACAAAATAAATCTATGCTATTGGATTTAATATATTGCTATTCTCAAAGGGGACCTCCAGCAGCTTAGATATCTCTCCCAATTCTTAATCGCTACACTGTAGGTGTGGGACCTGCCCAGTCTGCATCTCTACCCCTCTGACCAGTCTCAACATGATTTCTTCTTTATATCCTTAGTCATAGAAATTCTGTTCAGCTAGTCTTAAGGTGGTTCTCAATGATAGTTGTTCTATATTTTAGTTGTAATTTTGATGTGATTATGGGAGGAAGTGAGCAATGTTTACCTACTCTGCCATCTTGACTGCAAGTCTAACCCCTGGTTCAATTTTTATAGCTGCTCATTATCTACTTCATAACCCAGTTCTATTTACTGAAATTCCTTCAAAGTGTATTAATGGTATATTATTTATATAATTAAAATTTATATGAAATGCAAATTATTACTATTATATCTATATTATTAATGATTACAATAAAGTTTTTATCTTAATTTAAGGCTATATATTTAAAATCACATATGGAATTATATATCTGCTATATTCTCAATGAATGTAATGTACGGCACCAATGTTAAATGTTTATTAAAGTTTTTTTTTTTTTTTCTGTTGGAAATGGAACTCCATTTTTCTAACTTGATATAGCAAGGGCTAAAACATAGCTTCTGAAGTATTATGAACTCAAATTACTGTATTTTCATGATTTAAATTATAGCCCAACTTATTTCAGCTTTGAATTATTATAAATAAGTACTTATACACTAATGGATATGAATAAATGTATTTAAAATGAAAAAAAGTAAATATTATTTTAATACATTTTAATGAATTAAGAGCTGAGTACTATTGAGTTAGAATAAAAGGAAAAATAACTTTGAGAGGATGTTTACATATACATCAATAGCAAAAAATTGTCATGACTAGGTCAGATACTTAGATTCAGCTAAAAAAAAATACAACTGTTTTATCCTGTGTAGACTTGGTAATTAGAGAGCTAATCTAGAAAAAGAGCATAATTTAATACCAGAAGCCAATTTATTTTTTCTTTTATTTTTTTTTAGCTAATAACATCATGATTATTTATATGAATGGTTTCATACAGCTATGTATCAGCTCACCTAATAAAGATTTTCTGGGGAAGTTTATAATTTATTTCTTTCCTACATTATACTTTGTTTTAATGTGTTTTTAAAAGAATTGGCTCATAAGAATCTGAAATACATTAGTCTAAAACATTTCTTTTATATAAGAGTAGTCATAGCAATGGCAGATGACATTTACAAGTGTCTTTAAATATACCTGTGGATTTCATTGATTATTTTTGTTATAATTTGAGTATGACCAATGCAGCTATTCTCATTTGTTTCATATCTAATAAAATCATTAATGGATTAAATTAGTGTGCTAATTATACCTTCGTTTTTTATTTATCTTATATTTGCATATACATATATTAGAGATTATCAGATACAAAATATGCTAATTTTACAACCTTCAACATGCCCGTGGTTATTTTTCCACCATAATCGGAGAGAGGTTAGAATTTGTATAAACATCCACATATTTACTCAGTGATTGAAATGCATTGTCAAGTCTATTCAATGAAACAACCAGAAAAGAATAATTGACTTCTAAAACCTGGCTTCACAAACATGTTTTAACCTTAATTCAGATTCTACTTTCTAAATAACACATTCAATCATTTTGGAGCCATCAAGGAAATTACAATAAAGATACTTTCAGTGATTTTATAGAAAGCATATCTATATGCTTTGTGAAGAAACTGAGTTTGCTATTTGTAAAAGCATAAAACCAAGTATTTGAAGAAGTTGTCCTCCTATATTACCATATTTGTCTGAAAAAAGTTTAATATTTTACAATGACTAACCAGTGGCATAACTAAGTGTGCAGATATTTTCTAAATAAATAAGTGATCAAATTAATTGGATACATTTTATCAGTCATATTATTTCACTAGGCGAAGTTATTATAGAGTAGTTACATTTGTGTATTAATAAGAAAAATGTACACACCACAGTATTTATTAATTATATGATTTATACTTTTAGAGTCTCAAAGTAATTTACATATAGGATGTAATTAGTGCATGAGAGATAAACTGAGAAAAAAATAATTTGTTAAAAGATACTAGTATAACATTGTCTTTACAAAGATTTTTACTTTTGGACTAATAAATGAGTCCGGGTGTGTGTTTATGGTGGAGAGGCATATATCCTGTAACCTATATGTATATTTGGTAGCTTTAAATAATTAACAACATTTTCAGAAAAAAAAAATGGAATGCTCCATTATGTTGAAATCACAGATTTGCCCTCCCACCATATAGAGAGAACTCACAGATGGAAACACAACATTTGTAACTTTTTAGGATTCAGTAAAATATAACACACATCTGCTCTAATCCAATTCCAACCTTTTAAAGCCTATGTACACAGCCAATATAGGATGAAAATGGTTATGGGATCTTTAGCTAGCAAAATGAACTACCCACTCTGTGTTTCTTAAAATATATTAAGGATAATTAGTTTGTAGTTCTGTTGTGTGTCCCCCCCCTTTTTTTAACAAATTCCATAAGCTATTACTAAAATTATATGCTTATTTTATTTTTCATCTTTAGAAATGGATCAAATAGTGTTTATGTATCTGAAACACACAATAGTAGAAAAATCCTTTTTTGGACAAAATCATCAGAGCCATGATTTATGACTTTAGCAAATATTTTTAAACCATGACTTAGTCTACTATGTGGCATTATAAAAATATAAATTGCTGAAAATAGCATGTAAGAAACTCTACAAAATATTAACAACACTTTTTTGAGACAATGAAAGATAGCTTTCTAAGTAAAAAGCAGTGTGGAACTCAGATGAATTTAGTCTTTTCTGTATGTACATTCAGCTCTTTGAAAGTACTGTTACACTGCACCATTTATTTCTATGAATAGGACAGAGTTTGAAAAATGCGAAGATCTGAAGTCACACATTCAAGAGAGTTATTCTTTGGCTATTGAAAGATACAGCTGTGGTTGTCTGCTTTTTGACCCTGCTGTTTTGGACTGATTCCATATATCAGGGACTGAGTACTGTGTACAATAAAGTTGATGTTTTTAATAAGAGTGAGAGAGAAAGAAGTTACATTTGGTTAAATTTAATAGTTATATATTTAATCATTTGATGATCATTTTTAAAGCATTCCAATACATTCTAGAGTAGTTGACACAAAAACCATAACAAATATTATTTAACTCTTTTCCTAATAATTTATAGGGTTCATTTAAATTTCAGTGATAGAGGGGGATCATGAATATCAATCATTCCTTGACTTGTAAAATGGATAAATTGTTAATAGAGATTTGCAGTAGACAAAACTATAGGCAAGGAGTGTTTACTCTATATTTCATTCAGAAGTGTTGGTAACTGTTTTCCTTAGTTCCATTTTTCATTTCTGAAGGAAAAGAAGGCAGCAAAGCTTCATCATGGAAAGTGATTATGGTATTTTAGAGTTATACAAAACCAAAGGTGGGAAGTAACTTTTTCCCCCTTCACATTCCCAACCTAAAATCCAGGCAAGGGATTAGGAAATGGAGGTAGCAGGGACAGGGATGCTGAATAAATGAATGGAAATAATAGGTGAAAGAAATTTTTTTGTCACGATGAAATACTCTTTGTCACTATGTAAGAAGCAATCCTTTCCTTAGCTCTCAGATTGGAACTTCAAGAAAAGAAAGATAGTTTCTACCTTTGGCCTTCATATGACACAAGTTACCATGATCCTTTTCCATAATTAAGTTTTGTTGCCAGCTCTTCCTTCAGACTGAAAAATGGAACTATGGAAGAGACTTGCCAGCCCTTCTGGGTAAAATATATAGTACGTGCTACTTGTCTACAAATTCATCTACTGCACATCTCTATTAACAACAATTTCTGCTATAGAGCTACTGTGATTTTTGGATTTGGATTGTAGATGGAGTAAGAGGTAGTGAGCTTTGGTGAGAATAAATTTATTTATTTATTTTTATTGTGAAATAAGTGGCAAAGGTGGGAATGGACCAACAACAACACTGACATTCCAAAATCCCCTCTTCCCTTTTCTTCTCTTCTGGTTTCCCTTCAAAAGCATCAATATCTTTCTTTACTTTCCCCTTCACTTCCCCCTCCATTTCTTCCTCAAGAAGAGAAAAAAAAATCATTCATATTACTAAATTATTTTTTCTAATTTTCTCTTGTAGATATTGGATTATGTAAAAAATAATAATTTTTTTATAGAGAGGAGACAGACAAGAATAAGGAAAAGAACTGGAAAGAAAGTTTATTTTAGGAATAACAGGAAAAACAATGGAAAACATTTTCTATCCAAGAATTAGTAGTAATTTTATAAGTATAGTAAAAGCTTAGAACAAGTTTAAAACTTTAGAATGAGTTGCCAGAGATATATCTGAAATATCATACATGCCACTTATATACTATAATCTGTCATACTGTACACAATAAAAAGTTGAAAATGTATATAAAGTTATAATAACTTTTTTTGGTACCTTCAATAGAGTTATGGCCCAATCTGGGCAAGATTTGTTAAAGAAGGCTTTTTGCCTCTAGTCAATCCTCCCTTCAGTCTACCTGATACTTTCATGCAACTAACTGCTCTGAGTGCCCAGACAGCTAAGTCAGAATCATCCCTTCTTATGCCAGGCATGACCCATGGCATTGCTCTTTGCGATTCCCCTAACTTCTTATCTTCATTGTCCTGTTTGTGCTCCATCCTCAGTCCTTGCCCTCTACACTGGAAAACTGATAACTGATAAAATGGTAAGAAAAATGGGTTCCTTTTTTTTAGTCTTTAGTGGTAGTTTATTTTCCTCTTCGCAATCTTAATGATTCTCTTTGGAGATATTCGTGTTAAATATGTGACTAATATTTTTGGAATTATAGCCAAGTAAGAGAGATGATACTTTAGCACAAGCAAATTTTGCAATACTACTCTATTTATTGTGTGAATATGCTTAAATAGGACATGGTGCCATAGCAAATTATTTTCTTGCAAATAGATGATAGTCCCTCAAAATCTCAAAAAATGTATGTCACTGCTATATAAATTACTCCTAATTGGTATTTTCCCAATTTGTCAACAGCGTGATAAATATACTACCTTCTCTTTCCAAAAATTGAATTTGATTTCATTTTTATCTTTATTGTCACCCTCAGTTATAAACTGGATTTTTTATTAAACTTTTGTAGACATGAAGTACATTTTTCCTGACTGCTTCTGGAGCCAGGTGACCACTTTTCAATAAATTAGACATGAAAAAGCAATTGCTGTGATTCTAATTTGCTTCCTGGTATTCAGGAATAGTCAAAAATGGCCTGTTGGGCAGTCAAAGCTATAGATCAGTTTACCTAGGCTTGTCTGGGAGATTTACATAACTTTGTAAGTTATGTAAATGTCTAACCACTATGCTGTATACCTGAAACTAATAAAATATTGAATGTCAACTGTAATTGAAAAATAAAAATTAAAAAAAATAAAAATAAAAAATTTTCAAGCCACCATAAATATTTTGATATAGATTTTTTTCTAAAGATTCTCATGTATATTTTTTATTACAAAAACAGCAGAAAAAAATTCCCAAGTGTTTCAAATAACATTATTTACCTACCCCTAAGGAGAAGCCAAAAGTTTCTAAACACTTTTAAAAAATAGTACCTAATACTAAATTTATTAGTTTTGATATGAAAAATGCCTTCTCAACCCCAAATGCAGGGTTTATTACATATTCACAATCCTTGTTCTTTTCTTCAAAGTCAACACTTTAGTTCTACATCCCTTTACTCTACCATGCTTACCAGCACAATTAAATTTAAAGCTCAAAGGGAGAAAGCCTAAATAATATCAGAATGAGATATTAAGAATTGTTTTAAGTTCTTCCTTCGCAAAGGAAAGGGAAAAAGAAAAAAAAAACAAAAAATACTTTTGTTTGAGTATTTTATGAAACACTTGTCATAGAAAAGGGTAATATGTTATTATAGTCTATTACACATCTGATGTGATTCATCTCCCTGCTGTGTCGAACATCAGCAGATGCATAGCCATAGTTACAAAAACAGATTATAAAATGTGACAAAGCCTATTCACTTTAAGAAATGAATGTTCATCTCTCGTGAAGCATAATTAGCCCAATTATGTAATAAAGATTTTTTTTGAGGTGTCTTTTCTGAAGCCTTAAAGCTAGTGGATCATTTAGAGATCATCTGTTTCATCCACATCATTTTACTGATGAGGAACATAAGGCCTAGGAAGGGAAAGTAACACCTAGTTCATATCGGAGGCAAGACTAGAACCAAAACCTATTGGCTGGTAGCTCAACAACATTTCTTCTCAGGGAGATGATACTAAGTTTGAAATAGACCAGGTTTGTCTTTAACTTTGTCCTGTCTTCTTCTTTTATAATGGCTTTCACTCATATGTGTTGCATCTCATGGTATTCTATTCATTTAGCTTTCTTCATTATAACACTATGCCTCATATTTTGGCTTAATTTGTCTCTCTTCAGGTGAAATTGCATTTCATTTAAAGATTACTCTAAATGTGCTGGCTTTAGCAGAAGAATGATTTTCTAATGACTTAGTCGTTGTCATGGGACACTATGGGTATGGAATGGTAGAGGTGGTTACTTAACAAGATATTTCTCCCCCTGCATTTCTCCAATATATCACTTATTCATTCATTGCCTTCTGTATGTAAGACTAGTCCTGAGTATTGAATGGCAGGAGGTTGCTATTTGCAATTTTGATTAGAACTTTTATTCTCATTGTGCTCAAGGAAGTGACTAAGATTGTCTGACAGTAGGCATAAAGTAACAGAGTATCTTCAACTTATCATTTAACTCTTAGGTTGGTTTTTCTAAGATAAATTATTGAAGGGTTATAAAAAGAAAATTGAATAGAAGGAGGAAACCAGGAAAATAAAGAAGAGGATATCCTTTTGACATGTCCATTAATGATTGGAACTAGACAAAAAATATGGTTTGTCTGATATACTAACAGCAGAGCCAGGCCACAAATGAAGGTCTGAAAGCATCATTCCCCTCTTCCAATTTGCCTGTGGTTACAAGGATGTGGTAAACATTACTGGTATTTAGTTTCTCAAGTGTTCAGAAATGTGAAAATTATGTTGTTTTAGAGAAAAAAAAAAATAGAAAATAAAAAAGTCTTCACATTTGGAGTTCTTTCAGGTGAAAATGTGATATAAACTTCTAGGAATACATCGTTTCATTACTTTAAGAAATAGAAAGTTCTTATTTTTCCTCTTGAATATTTTTGGTTGTCAGATTTATATCTATATTGGTATGAGCACGTAAGTAAAATGTTTTTATGTACTATAAAATAGATTTGAAAATTTTCACCTGAGTCTGTTTTGCAATTTTGTGTAAAATGCCTATCTTTGAGATTGTGTTCATTTTGAAATGCAGTTACTGATTTAGATTTAAAAAAAGACAGTGTTGATTATATTAGAGATTATAAGGCTAAATTGTTTTATAATTTTATTATTTATTTATTTTTTTTTAGAGAATGTTTATGAGTCATTTTGAGCCAAACTGATGACATACACTAGGTACAAGATTTCAAATCCTCCAGAGAAATAATAATTTTGCAGTTTCTTTTATGTATTTGGAATTAAGGAGGAGATTTAAGGAAGATTACATGAGAGTGGGAGAAAGCAAGTTGGGAATGTGATTACAAAATAGTTAACGAGATTATGTGTTCTCTGAGGGTGGTTATATCTACGAAAGGTGTTTTTTCTGGCATTTCGAAGGTATGTTAACCTAGATGAACAAGAACAATGAACATGGCTAGCTTTAAACTTTTCACTAAAGAAGTTAAAGGCTTGGAGCATGACTACCCACCATAACATGCCCAGTTAGAAATTTATGATTACTAAATGAGGTTATTTTGTATAGAACCCTTTAGTTTGTTCACAGTTCCTCCTTTTGGTCATAAATCAATCTGAAGGATGCATTGATGATCAACTTTTTGGTCGGATAGTGTGCTCTCACAACTCTGGGAAGGCTCATTCCTGCGAAGTCTCAGTATTTATGTCGTGTTGTTGATCATTGGGGATGAGGCAATACTGTAACCAAGGGATCTGAGTTTAGGCCAAATTTTTCATGAAAAGAGAAGAGCAGGTAAATGGAAGGCAGTCAGGCCTTATGGCCTTCATTGTGAAAAAATAAAATCAATGAGTGATAGAGTCTTTGTCTCCTGGGAGCTTGTTGTGAAAGGAAATGGTTACCTATTTGACATTTTCTTAAAATGATGTTATCAAACCTGGGCAATAGAGTAAGATGTCTCCTTTCAATAATGTTGGATCATAAGTTTTTTCATGTAAGCCTAGCTTAAATACACTGTGATGATGCCAGGGAGCTGGGAAGAACTAAGCGGCTATCTTGGGTTTCCCATTATCATGACTATTCTTTAATTTACAATCATTGTTTACCCATACGATAAACCCTAGAAGTTATCATTACTTTTAATTTAATTTAATTTAACTTAATTTATTATTTCATTTAAAAATTTTTATTTAGTTTCAGTTGCACAGCATGATTTGACATTTATATATTTTATGAAGTGATTCCCCTAATTAATCTAATACCTACCTAGCACTATACATACTTATTACAATATTATTGACTATAATTCCCTCTGCTATACTACACATCCCCATGACAATTTTGTAATTACCAATTTATACTTTTTAATCCCTTCATCTTTTTCACTAAACCCCCATATCCCTTCCCATCTGGCAATCACCAGTTTTTACTCTGTATCTATAAGTTTTGTTTTGTTTATTTATTTTGTTCTTTAGATTCCACATATAAATGAAATCATATGGTATTCGATTTGATCCATCTGACTTATTTCACTTAGCATAATACCCTCTCAGTCCATCCATGTCATTACAAATGGTAAGATTTTATTTTTTTTTAATGGCTGAGTAATATTCCACCACTTCTTTATCCAATTGTCTATTGATGGGCATATAGGTTGCTTCCATATCTTGGCTATTGTAAATAACACTGCAGTGAATATAGGGGTGCATATGTCTTTTCAAATTAGTGCTTTGGTTTTCTTTAGATAAATAACCAGAAGTACAATTACTGGGTCATAAGGAAGTTCTTTTTTTTTTTATTTTTTTGAGGAAACTCCAAACTGTTTTCCATAGTGGTTGTACCAATTTGCAATCTCACCAATAGTGCACCAAGATTCCTCTTCTCATTCTCACCAACACATGTTGTTTCTTGACCTATTGATGCTAGCCATTCTGACAGGTGTGAGGTGATATCTCATTGTGGTTTTAATTTGCATTTCTCTGATGATTAGTGATGCTGAGTGTCTTTTCATATGTTTATTGGCCATCTGTATATTCCTATTTTCTGCCGATTTTTTAAATGTTGAGATGTTTGAATTCTTTATAAATTTTGGATATCAACCCCTTATGGGATATGTCATTGTCGTATATCTTCTCCCATTCATTAGGTTGTCTTTTTGTTTTGTTGATGGTTTCCTTCATTGTGAAAAATCTTTTTAGTTTGACATATTCCCATTTATTGTTTCTTTTGTTTCCCTTGCCTAAAGAGGTATATCAGAAAAAAATATTACTAAGAGCAATGTTAGAGAGTTTATCTCCTATGTTTTCTTCAAGGAGTTTTATGGTTTCAGGTCTTACATTTAAGTCTTAAATTCATTTTGAGTTTATTCTTATATATGGTGTAAGGTGATCCAGTTTTATTTATTTATTTATTTTTATATTTATCTGGGCAGTTTTCCCAACACCATTTATTGAAGAGACTGTCTTTATTACATTCTACATTCTTGCCTTCTTATTTTAAATTGCTTTCCATGCATTTTCAAGTCAGGGGCCCTTCTGAAACACTGCAAAGTTATTCTTACATATATTGAGATTTTAAGCATTAAAATATCAATGTCTAATGAAAACTAAGAACTAATCAATAGCATTCTTTATCTAGGACATTTTATAACCTCTAGATACATTTTTCATAAATAAACAAGTTAATTATTAACCTGAACTTATTTTTGTAAAATCCATGCAAAATAAAGACATCTCTTTTACTTTAAACAAACAAACTTGTTAGCTTTTATTTACTAAGTATTAATCTTAGATCACATGAACTTGAAAAGCATTTGAGTTAGTTCCTATATTTCTGACAATTTAAAAATACTCAATTCTCACAAACTCTTGCCTTTAAATTAATTTTAATAATACCATCCAGAGGTAGAAAATGATCTCACATTTACAGCATACATATAGGTAGACACACATACAGACAGACACAAACAGAGGCATTTTATCCATGAGAAAAACTCACTAGTTTATAAAAGAAAATTGGATCCGGATTTTGCCCTGAAGGCACATATAATTTATATCTGTACTTGGCAAGTCAAGTTCTAAATGATCTTCTCATTTTTAAAATAAGAACAGCCATTTTTAATATCTCAAAAAATTGGGTTGAAAGTAAACAACACTATAGGTTGATCTATGTATTTAAATACTTTGTCTCTCTCTTTATTTATTTAATTTTCAATCCTTTTACTTAGTTTCATTTTTAACTAAGGTCTTTTTAAGTTCTGAGGAGACAGTCTCCAACATTTTTCTTTTCATTCTGCCTAATTTTATAGCTGGCCTTTTCTGATAGTCATGTAAAACATTAATTTAGAAATATCAAAGGATCCACATCTCTGCCATCTTATAAATGGGAGGCAGATTATGGTGAGTCTTATTAACCTAGGGAGCATAATTTTTCATGTTCATTTTGAGATCCGTAGAGTCTGAACAATCCTCTAGGAAAAACTAGCCTTTACATGCTCATCTCCAGATGAGCCCAATGACATGGATATCTCTATAGGACCGCTTTATGCCCTAGAGGAAATTTTTCCTTAGACAACTCCACCAAGATTCTTAGTCAAGTAAGAAGAACTGAGCAAGGGCCAAGGAGAACTTACCAGATGCTCCTGGAATCTCAACACTTTTAAGGTACAGGCTCCTCTCTCAGGGTGAATCCATTCCAGAGCACCCTGCTCTTCTCCTTCAGGTTCTCACCGGCTTTTCAGGCATTGGCTGCACTACCACACCAAATGACTCCTAGTGCCCATCTCCACCACTCTGAATTCGGGGATCTAAACAACTATCATCACCCCATTGGCTCTTCAGGTTGGGGAAGCTAGTGTTCTTTTTCTTACCAAGCTAAAGACATTTTAAACTCTCATTTAATCAGCACAGATTTTGTTCAGACTTGGTAAGCGATCCAACAGAGAAGCCAAAATTAAAATTAGCAACCTAATTTTTTCCCTGGGTAATCTCAACTTTTATCCACCTCAAGGATTTTCTAAGAATTGCTCAGATAAAGCCATGGCCGGTTAGGCTCAGGATTCCAAGAGAAGACTCATCTAAGTTCACCTGATGTGAAACAGGAAGCCAATGGGCACGACGAATTCTTGCTTGTACCTACCGCTGAGTATGGGTCTGCAGAGTTGTCCTGGGTGGGCTTCTTTAGAATTCTGCTGTATTATGCCAAGTAAATATCAAGGTAAGAAACCTCCAAATCTGTAGAGAATTTTAACAGTTTATTTTAGCCAATCTGACAACATATGCCAGGGAGCAAGGTTTCAAAAGCTCCCTAAGCTAATTTGTTTTGGAACTGCCAATCAAGTTTATTTTAACCAAATATTCATGTAATCAAGTTCTTTGACCCACAATTCAAGAGAAAGTACTGAGGGAACAAGGGCATTGCCTCTCTTTTGACAAACAAACAAATAAAATGATGTAGGTTTTGTATTTCTCATTATTCTAGAAAGCATAGATACCAATAAAAGCAAGAAAATATTTTTTAAATTATCTTCTACCCTGGAGATGGAAAATCAGCTCTGAATAGAAAGAATGTAGAGTCAAGTATATTTCTTTGGTTAAGTATTAGTAGATGACTATATGCAGTCCAAGAAAAGATGGGCTATTACATATAATGTTGTGTTTTACATATAATAGTTATATTAAATATATAAAACATTA
>NW_006442487.1:779374-790099 GCF_000325575.1 Pteropus alecto
CTTTCACTTTAGAAACATTATTTAAGTTCCATAACAGTAAACAGGAATGATGGAGAATTTACAAATTGGAAATATCCTTAATAGATTTGCATGTTGCTAGAGCATTTTACCCGCTCACTGTCCTTTAAATGCTCTCACTCTCCTTTTATTTCTACTTATACGACCTTTTTTTGAAAGTCATTGCTATATACTACCTGCTAGGTCAGATTACCACTTGTTCTGTAGGAGACCTCTTAGAGTTTGGCATATAGAGGATGATAAACAAAAAAAAAATACATCTCTAGATAATCAAAAGAAACTGTAATTTACTAGAGCAACAACTTCCTGAAAAGGAAAACAAGAAAAGTCAAAAAGAAAATGTTCAAGGAAGATAGTGTCTTTCTACCTCTTGCAATGAAATCTTTGCTGTCGGTGCACTGCAGCACTGAACCACCTCCCTTAACACACACGTAAACATATACAGTCATTATTGAGAACGATATGCAAGGAAAAACTCACCTGATTATTTATTAGTATTCAAAGAACTAAAAAGTAGGGGAAAGATAACTGCAGTGAGAGTACAACATGAATTATTTAATTCCTTCAATTTGTTGAACTTCATGAGATACAAAGTGATTTGAATTAAGAGTAATTAACAAAAGAGAGCCTGCCTAATAAAACCAAGAATCATCTTTGTTTCAGGAATCAATAACAGCCAGTGACTGAAGATCATAATGGAACCATTCAGGAAAACAGAAAGTCTTTGCTATGGCAGTTGTTATGCTGTACATGTACATAGCTGAGCAGAGATTTTTAAATTTGTCCCTTGAAAGAAAGGAAACAGAAAAAGCTTGGCAAATGTTGAGGAATGTAATGCATTATTTGTTAAACTGTCCAATATTGATTACAACCAGTGCATTCCTCTGCTGTATCCTCAATAGCCATTACCAAACAATTTTAGAGAGCTAATCAAATTAAAATGTTCTTTTTCTTTAAGGATTTGTGAACTGTATGTTTTCTTGTATCATGGTTATCATATCTAATGGCTAAATATTCTCAAGAAGGAAAAACATTATATGTCCACTTGTCCAGGAGAAGTTTAGCTGACAGGAAAAAAAAATCTATATCTATATCTATATCTATATCTATATCTATCTATCTATACGTGTGTGTGTGTGTGTGTTATACATTACATTCTATGAATTTCTGAAAACATCTACTATTAGATTTCTCGATGTTCTTAAGTGGGCTAACAATAACCAAAGCTGTAATTGACTATGAGCTTGCATCAGCTCATATTTCATTGCATGAAAGATTCTTCTACAGAAAATAAAGTGCAGAGAAAAATGAAGTACCAGGCAGCTCTCAGTTGCACCAAAATGTCATTTTTGATGACAAGTTATAAAAAAATTGTGTGTGGTGAATGGCATACGACACAGTTTTTCATTTAAGTAAAATATTCCAAAGTGACTAAAAGTAAAACTTAATGAAACCTTGAATAATTTAATGAGTCACTTTGGAATTAGAATTAATACAATCACCTTTCTAAACTTAAGATTACATTTCTAGTCTAGTGATAATAAAATCTTAAATATTTTATTTTATTTTACGTGTGTAGGTATGTATTTTGTTCTAAGGATTTCAAAGCCCTCTAATCGGCCTGTTCCTGCTCTCCTCACTAGATGCACAAACAAGAATTAGAGGCTTATTTTGAAAATAAGGGAATCAAGATACAGTAGTTAACTCATTTTCCTTGATCTTTCTAATTCTATTTCATCAATTAGTTGATAAATCACCTGGTTACACTTGCCCTAAAATATGTATCTCGTAAATTAATTATTGAGTGAAAGGTAGTCAGGCAGGTACCTTTGAACTTTTAATATATTTTTTTACCCTGATGTCATTGCTACCACGTTTTATTGAAGATAACACTTTGTAACACTGAAAGCATTAAATTTAGTGACAACAGTTTTGCATAAAATAAATATGAACCACATACTACATTTGTTTCATTAGGATAGTCATTTACACATTAACGAAATAATCATTTTGACTATAAATATATTAAAACAGTATTAATATCAGATTTAATATGGGCAAACCAAACAGGGTGCATTGTGGTAAATTAAGTGTACAAAATATAAGATAATGAAATGAATCCCCTATGATTAAAAACATAACTTGAAAGTTATTTGAGGAATAAATTCCTGCTTTAAGTTTATTTTTATTGTGATTTATGTATTTCTCTTAAAATGTATAAAAACAAATTCTGAGAAGTTGGGAGTTTTGGTCAGCATTTTGCACTTTCTTATATAATTCTGATTATATTTCTAGCCATAAAATATTGTTATGCCAAGATAACAAATTTTCAATCATGTTGTAAAAAGGACAAATGAAAAGCAAATAAAGAGGAAATAAATGCAACCTTCTAATGAAAAAAAAAAAAAAACACTTGGTATGGTTGTCTAATAAAAAATCAAACACAAAGCATAAAAAGGCCCAGGTTTTTATTTGCTTTAGAAATGTAACTGATTAGAAGTGTCTAATCAGTTAATGTTGACATATCTAGGCCTAGAATTGAAAGTTGAAAATTTATATCATTATTTGGTCTCTTTTGAACTTAGAACTAAAGTTGTAAATACATTTTCAAAGGCTATGTTGGCACATGGAAACACATCTTTGTGTCTTCTGCTATGAAATCCAAATTAAAAAATGTTAGACTTTTCCCAAATAGAAGGACATTCTAAAACCTGCTTGACCAGTAATTCTCAAAATTATCACAAACAAGGAAAGTCTGACAAATTGTCACAGCCAAGAGGAGCCTAAATGATACACAATTACTAATTGTAATGTAGAATCCTAGATAAGATCCTGGAACAGAAAAAGGCATTATTATGTAAAAACTAAGAAAATTCCAATAAAGCATAAATTAGTTTATAATAGTGTATAATATATTGGTTCATTAGTTGTGGCAAATTGTATCATACTCATGTAAGAGGGAAAATGTGTTTGGAGTATAGGGGACCTATCTATACTAGCTTTGCAACTTCTCTGGAAATCTAAAACAATTTTAAATTAAAAGTTTATTAAAAAAATATTAGAGAGTTTTTCCCTGGTAGTAATTATAGCAGTATGACTGGCTTTTACTCTAGTCTGCCTTAATAACCCCTACCCTTTTTAGGGAATGTGCCCATTACTTAAGGACACAGCTACCCCATATGTTCCAACATTCTACAGTACTGGATGTTCCAATTTTCATACATTTTAGGAGCTGTGATCTTGGGCAAAAACAAGTGGACCTGCAGTGACTGCAAAGAGAAATTTTTATAAAGTATTATTTTGCAATTACTATATGCTAGTTCTTATCAAGAATACCTTAGTGTATCCTTTTATAAAACAAGGACATCCTCTCAGAGAACTACTGTTTGGAGATACATAAAAATAGACAGAATTATTAGATTCAAGGCCCTAGAGAAACATATGCCAGCCATCTTCAGCGAACACAATGCTATTATTATCTTGAGTTTTGTACAATGAAACATCTCATATTGTAAAAGCTAAGGGAACCACAGAAATTTTGAAGTTTCTATTTCTCATTCAGCTATTTTAAACTATTCTTTGGAAGCCAAAATAGTAACTACCTGAAAGGAAGTTAGCTATTGTGTTTGTTAATAAATTAGAATAAGTAGATGAATGCAGTTTCATGAATGATTTAGAAAAATTTTACTGAAACCAAGAATATAAAGAAAATAAACATGAATAGTAACTTAAATTTTGCAGAGGATAAATGCCAAAATATATGATTCATGAATAAAATGGTAAATTAAACACTGAACTGTAAGCATTCATAGACCTCAGAGAGCATTAAAAAATTATGATCAGTCCAAATGTTAAATATGTGATGTTATTTATATTTGTCATATCTAAAGCAAACAAAATAAATGAATTGATCAATACAACTGATTTTTATTTATTGATCTTGTATTCTGCAACCTTGCCGAGCTTTTTTATCAGTTCTAATTATTTTTAGTGCATTACTTAGAATTTCTGTATACAAGATCATGTCATCTGCAAATAGAGAAGGTTTTACTTCTTTCTTTTCAATCAGAATGTATTTTATTAATTTAATTTAATTTAGTCTTTTTTTTTCTTTTTTGTATAATTGTCCTAGCAAGAATCTCTAATAAAATGTTGAATAGAAATGGCAAGAATGGACATCATTGTTGTGTTCCTGGCTTTAGTGATAATGCATCCAATCTTTCACCATCAATTACAAAGTTAGCTGTGAGTTTTTCATAGATGCCCTTTATTAGATTGTTGAGTATTTTTGCCATGAAAGGGTGTTAGATTTAGTCAAAAAAACTTTTCTACTTCTATTAATGATAATGCAATTTTTTTTTCTTTTTTTGATGTGTTGCACAGTTGATTTTTGTATGTTAGACTACTCTTGCATTTCTGGGATGAATCCCACTTGGTCATGGTCTATAATTATTTCGATATGCTGCTGTATTGGTTTGCTAATTTTTTTTTTTCAGAATTTTTGTGCCCATAATATAAGAGATATTGGCTGTGTAGTTTTTTTTTGTGGTATTTTTGTCTTGTTTTGGTATCAGGTCAATGATGTCCTTATACAATGAGTTAGGGAGTATTTCCTGGCTCTTCTAATTTTTTGGAAGTGTTTATGAAGAATTAGTGTTAATTCTCCTTTAAATGTTTGGTAGAATTCAACAATGAAACCATCTGGCCCTGGATTGGTGCAGTCCTCTCTGAGTGATACACTTGCTTAGGAGCTGAAGTCTTGGTAAAGAAGGTAGGCGGTCACAGTAACTTCAAATCTCAGCCTTCCTTTCTGGGCATGGAACCATTGATTTACAAACTAGGGCAGAACCATTTGGTACCTTAATACTCTCAGAGGTGTCCAGTCCCACGTAGAACCTCCATCACTTGAATGAGTGCTAGATGGAAGAAGGAAGGCCCTACCTCTCAGCTGTATTCATCTGGAGCTTAGCCTCAGCAACAGGCAGGTACCTGAGGGCTGGATTGAAATGCTGACCTTTTAACTCTCACAAAAGGAGTGCTACAATTGGAAGCTGGAAAAAAGGAGCCTTGTGACTTTGGCTGCTCCAGTATGAAATGAAATTGTAGTCTTGCTGATATGGGAAGGAAAGGAAAGACAAGCATCTTGATTCAAATACGGCAGACTCTTGTTATTTTTATCAAATTTTAGATTTTCTCGAATACATATTCCTTCATCTGTTGGATGCCCTTAAATCTTTTCCAGAGACTTTAAATACTGTTCTTTATCATCTTTATCAGTTTTGCTTGGGAGCGAATCTGTAATATTATGCTCCTTCGGTGTCATGTTGGAAGTCAATTTTTACTCCATGATTTTCAGATAAAGGAATATAAAATCAGAGTTTATTAGATAGAGCAGTTTTTGTTTTTTTGTTTTAAATAGGTTAGAGCTTAAGGCATGAGGCTACTATAAATTCTGAAGGGCTTTGTATGTCATACTAAGAAAACTGAAAATTATCCTTTAGACAATGTCGGACCCTGTACCCTCTAAGATCCTAAGTGATGTGACCAGATTTGAGTTTAAAAATAATTCTAGCAGTTGTAAGGAACAAATTTTGGAACAAGCTAAGAACAGATTTATGTATTAAATTTTTTAAGAGCCTAGACCATGATTCCAAGAGTAACAGATAGATAATATACTCAAGAAAAATGTGATATAGAAAGTTGAGGAAATTATTGATTGAATATGGAGATTGAATATGGGACAAGTAAAATTTTGATAATGGAACAATAATTTCTAGCTAAATTCTAAGTTCAACACAAGTAGGATAGAGGGAGTAACAAGCTTGAAGTGGAAGGTAATGGGTATGGTTTTGGAGACATTGTTTTGATATAACTGTAGGACATTATGATGAAGATGTTCAGGAGGCAGCTAGAAATGTTGGTCTTGAGTTCTGAAAGAATTTTTACTTGGAGATACAAATGTGGGAGTTCTGACAGGATATACAGTATTTGAATTCATTAGAACAGATGGCATTACCCAAGAAGAACACATAGAAGAAGATAACAGTTATGAAGGTGAAACTCTAGCACAGTACACTTTTAATGATATGTTTGGAAGAAGAGGAACCAAAAAATTCCCCTCTTAGAGAGGAAGGTAATAGGATAGAACAGAGAAAGATAATAGTGTTGCAAAGCAAATGATTAAGTTTCATGAAGGGAAATGTGGTCAGTATTTCTATATAGACTTTTAAAATTCATTGGATTTTTGTATCTCCTCCTCTATAATGATCATTTATGTAGTGTTCTCTAGGACTCCCAAGTGAGATAAATCAGAACAAAAGGAACAATCTTTATAGCATTTATGTTTATTTCATTTAAAGAAACACTACCTTATAAAGTCTGTGGTTAGTGACTGTATGTCTTGTGTATAAGTCCCACTTTATGTCTCAAACTATGAATATATTTGCATTTATTTAGCACCTGTAAACATATGTTTAAACGTTTCTCAAGCTCCCAGGATTTTAAAAAGTATTATCTGTCAAACCTTTGAAAAAGCACAATTCCATTCTCATTTTTAAAGATCATTTTTACATGGTAATTTCCATACTGAGAAGCTGCTTTTCCCTTGTAATGCCATTGATATTGGTTTTTTAGAATCATGCTTTACAAGATAAATAGTGCTTAAATGAGTTCAGATATTTATTATAATGCAACATGAATTTTAAATGATGAAAATGAGATATTTTATGTAAGGAGCATGAGAAATCTTAATTCTCAGTAGAATGAAAAATTCTGTCAACAATGATGTTTAGGGAAAAAAAAAACAGGTAGAATATATAAAGGTAGATCATAAAAACAAAAACAAAAACAAAAACACTTTTATTCCTGAGTTATACTTAGGTTATATCTACCCAGGGTCATCCTGATTGATTAGTTAAATTGATATTAATTGGATACCTGCAAAATTGTTCCTATATTTCACAATTTAGCTTTACACTTAATGTTGACTAAAATAATTGAAGAAAACTTGTTTTTTACTGAAGGCTTTTACTGTATTTATTTAGAGAATACGAATATATAGCTTTAAAATGATACATAAACGTAGTGATCTTTCTATCATCGAGTGCCTTTAAATCTCAATATTAAGCAGAAACAGAAACTGATTCAAATTCACCAGAATTAAGTTGACAAAATGCTGAATAGATATTAGTTTTATTTTTAGTTAATATGTATTTATGATATTGAAAAAAAAATCTAATGATAGAACTATGTTACTTCTGATGTCCAAATACATATGTTAAATATGTGACAGGCATAATTCATTTCAAGTGAAATAAAGAGAATACATTATATAAGAAGAATGTTAATATTAGGATAATATATTATCCAAGCTAGGGAAATTCTTAAAAGTTATCTAGTTTCTCACCAAATCTCATTTTTCAGATGATGAAAATAAGGTTCAGAAACATTACGTGATATTCCCTGGTTCATCAAAGGTCCCACTGTCAGGAACAAGACGACTATACTTATGTTGTGACTTCCCTCTGCCTTATCTTTTTCTACCTTACCAGACTACCACTTATGTTAAAAATCATAATAATCATTGATTAAAGTGCAATAAAATGAAATTGCTAATCTGAGAATTCTAGTAAATTTGAGATGAAAATAAGGCGATGACGAATTGAGATAAATTTAGAAAAATGGCAGTTTCTCAGTCTTCTTAAGTTAGCCACGATCGCAATGAATATAATTGTGCAGCATTTTTTGTTGTTGTTTCCCAAGCTAAGATACAGAAAACAATCTGTTACATTCACATCTACCTACCTTCAGTCAATTGAATTAAATTTTTTCTTGTTGATTTGGTATATTTTAATAAGGCTACACTTAGCAACAGACTACATCAGATATTCAGTAAAAAATTCTCAATAAATTCCAAAATTATTGATAATGGTGCCATGTATGGACATAACTGAAAGCCTGCTGCTAGGGATGCTATAAGAAAAATACCATGGATTAGGTGACTTAAACATTAGGAATTTATTTTCTCAAAGTTCTGGAGGCTAGAAGTCCAAGATCAAGGTGGTGTCAGGATTTGTTTCTGGTGAGAACTCTTATTGGCTTATAAACAGCAGCCTTCTTGTTGTGCCCTCACATGACCTCTTTTTTGTACAGATGTGGAAAGGGAGAGAGAGAGGGAGAGAGAGAGAGAGAGAATGGAAGATAAAATCTTTTTAAAACCTAACATCAGAAGTGACATCTCATCATTTTTGCCATAGTGTGTAGGGAGAGGGAGAGGGAGAGGGAGAGGGAGAGAGAGAGAGAGAATGAGATTGAGAAGAGTGCTCTGGTATCTCTTCCTCTTCTTATAAGGACACAAATCCCTATAATTATGACTTCATTTAACCTTAACTACCTCCCTACAAGCCCTGTCTCCAAATACAGTCATATTTTAGGGGTTACAGTTTCAACATATGAACTTTGAGGGGGATACAATCTTATCTATAACATAGTGATCTGCTGTTACTTTATCACCAACCCTTTGCCACACCTTCAAAGTGGAATCTACCTAGAGAAAGAGGTAGATTGGCACATTTCTCTATGTTACTAACACAGTGAAATGTGATTGAGTGTCACCATATATTTAAACAGTCACCACACTTACATTTCTTGCTTTGAGAGTATACTTATCCAGAGCAACATTTAACCAACATAAAAGAGTGAAAAAAAAATATTTCTGAAAACTTTTAAACCAAAATAAGTGATAATGGTAGTAATTTGTTTTTAAATTATTTGGAAAATGAGTTTTGCTTTATTGTCAATATTTCATAAGCTTTGTATCACATTTGGAACACAGTATAATAAAAGGTGTTCCCAGTTAGGTAGAGACATGATTTTATACCTTTATGACAAAACCCTCAGTAAAACGTTTTCTTTGCAGGCTAATTTTATTTAAATGTGAAGCAATAAGCACATTTATTATTCAGAATGTTTGCATTCCAGTTTCTAAGGAAGTAGGCATCGAATTTTTTTCAATGACACAGAAGTAAAGTTTTATGGCCATTTGGAAGGAAACTTTTTTGGAGGGGGAGTGACAGAGAGAGAGAAGAGAATATAAAAACCAAGTGTGGCATTATTTTAGTGTATACTAGTACTGGCTAGGCATTTCAGTGTTAATAAAGAGAAAACTCTGTATAAATAAATGTATTAAGCAAACAGTTGATAATTCAAATATGCATAAGTAAGAATGAAAATTTGATTATTTTCAATATGTGAATACATTTGCTAGTAATACTTTGTATTCCTAAGCTAAGATATGCACAATAGACCTTACCTAAATAGCCAGTAAGACCAAAAAATTTAAAAACTCAAACCTGGTATGAGTAGAGAATTTGAACAATATTATAAAAAAATTAGACCCAACAGACATGTATAGAACACTTTGCTCAACAATGGCAAAAGATATGTTTTTCTCAAGAACACATGGAATACTCTCCAGATAAAGTGATATGTTAGGCCACAAAACAGATTTTAATAAATTTTAAAAAATTGAAATTTTACAAAGTATCTTTTCTAACCACAATGGAATAAAACTAGAATCAACAGCAAAAGGAAATTCCACAATATATAGACACTTTTTTAAAATAACTATTTGGTCAAAGAAGAAATCACAGGGAGAAATTAGAATGTATCTTGAGATAAGTGAAAATTAAAACACGACGTACTAAAATTTATGGGATATAGTAAAACATTCTAAAAGTTATATTTATATCTGTAAATGCTTACATTAAAAAATAAAAGAATCTCAATATAATAACCTATCTTTACACATTCAGGAAGTAGAAAAAGAATAATAATTAAACCCATGGGAAACCAAAAATAAATATTACAGCAGAGATAAATAAAATAGAGAATAGAAAAACAATAGAGAATATCTGTGAAACCAAGAATTGGTTCTTCAAAGGCTTCAACAGTCTACGACCATGCCACCCTGAACGAGCCCGATCTCATCTGATTTCAAAAGCTAAGCAGGGTCAGGCCTGGTTAGTACTTGGATGAGAGACCACCTAGGAATACCAGGTAATGTAGGCATTAAAAAAAAAAAAAAAAGCTTCAACAAAATTGACAAGCCTTTGGCAAGATTAACAAAGAGAAAAAGAAAAACTCTAATAATTAAAATCCGAAGTGAAAGAAGGGACATTACTATTGATTTTAAAGAATCAAAAAGAATTATAACAGACTATCATGAATAATTATATACCAACATATTGGATAACCTAGAAAAAATGGAAAAATTTCTAGAAACACAGAGCTTCTCAAACTTAATCGTGAGGAAATAGAAAATCTTAATAGACTCCAGAGATTAAACGAGTAATCAAAACATCCTTACGGTGGTGGTCGGATCGGGGGGTGGGGGTGCCGTGCACTTGCTAGATAACACTGTCACTTGTGAGGTGGACTGTGCCCTTGCTGAATAACTGCTGCTCTGAGGATCTGTGCCTTTGCTGGAATAAAGAGCTATGTCCCAGTTGAAAAGCAAATAACTTTGGACTTAAAGAGGATTTTATGATTCTGACCTCAAAAGCAAGGAATGTAAAAGCTAAAATAAATGAATGGGACTACATCACACTAAAATGCTTCTGCTCAGCAAAAGAAATCATCAACAAGGTAAAGAGAGAACATTCGAATGGGAAAATATATTTACAAGCAACACCTCCGATGAGGACCTAA
>NW_006442487.1:790381-812090 GCF_000325575.1 Pteropus alecto
TGCAGCCTAAAAGATATTTGCACACCGATATTCATAGTAGCATTATTCACAGTGGTCAGGACATGGAAGCAACCAAAGTGTCCTACGATAGATGATTGGATAAAAAAGTGGTGGTACATATCATACAATGGATATTACTCAGCCATAAGAAGAGATGAAATACTGCCATTTGCGACAACATGGATGTATCTCAAGATAATCATGCTAAGCGAAATAAGCCAGACAGAAAAAGTTGAAATCACGTGATATCACTTACATGTGGAATATAAACCTAAAAGCAACAAAGGAACAGGACAAACAAACAGAGATTCATGGACATGGACTATAAGCTAGTGGTTGTCAGAGGACTATAGACTAGTGGTTACTAGTGGGATGGGGGAGTAGGGGGGAGATAGATGGGATAAAAGGGGACAAATATAGAGTTTAGGGGAGGGTGAAGTGGGTAAAGGGAATTAAATATATGGTAGCTGAAGAAATCTGGACTTTGGGTGGTAAACACACAATAAAATATACAGATGTCAAATAATAATGTACACCTGAAAATTATATAACTGTATTAACCAATGTTACTCCAATAAACTTAATTAAAAATTAAGAAAAAGAAAATAAAAGGAAAAAGAAAAAGAAAAACAAACAAGCAAACAAAAAATGTTCCGACAAAGAAAAGCCCAGGACAAGAAGCCTTCACTGATAATTTACCAAAAGTTAAAAAAAATTGATTCAACCCTTCTTAATTTCTTCCAAGAAAAAAGAAAAAAAAGAATGGAACACTTGCTAACTCATTCTAGGAGGAAAGCATTACTCAGATACCAAAGCAAGACAAAGACACGACCAGAAAAGAAAACTACAGATCAAAATTCCTGATGAATATTAATGAAAAATTCTCAACAAATACTAGCAAACAACTTCAGCTGCATAGTGAAGGAATTATACAACATGACAAAATGAGATTTATTCCTGGATTGCTAGGATGGTTCAACATACAAAAATCAATCAACATTATATACCATATTAAGAAAAGAAAGGGGAAAATACTACATCATCATCTCAACTGATGCAGAAAATCATGACAAAATTCAACATCCTTGCATGATAAAAAAAAAAGCAATTTACAAACTTGGGATAAAAAACTATCTCAACATAATAAAGGCTGTATATGAAAAGCTCACAGCTAAAATCATACACTATGGTGAAAGTCTATAAACTTCTCTAAGATGAGGGACAAGACAAAGGATGTCTGCTTTTGCCACTTCAGTTCAACCAAGTACTAAATATGCTAGCCAGAGCAATTAAGCAAGGAAAAGAAAAAAAAAGCATACAAATTGGAAAGGAAATAAAATTATCTCTATTCTCAGATGACATGATTTTATATGTAAAAAACTCTAAAGTTTTCATAAAAAAATGTTAGAAATCATAAACAAGATATCATATCAACATGCAAAAAACAATTTCTATATACCTACAATGAACAATCCAAAAATAAAATTAAGAAAATAATTTTATTTACAATTTAAGAAAATAATTTCTTTTACAAAATCAAAAGAACAAAATACTTAGGAATAAACTTAACCAACGGGGTGAAAGACTTATAGACTGAAAACTACAAAATTCAGCCAAAAGAAATTAAAGACATAAATAAACAAAAAGGCATCCTATGTTCATGGAATGAGAGATCTAATATTGTTAAAATATCAATACTACTTAAAATGATCTACAGGTTTAATGCAATCTTTATTAAAATCTCAACACTTTTTGGCATAAATAGAGAAATCCATCCTAAAATTCATATGGAGTTTTGAGGGGTCTCAAATAGATAAAACAATCTTGAAAAACAACATAATTGGAGGGCTCACACTTTCTGATTTCAAAAGTTACTACAAAGCTACAGTAATCAAAACAGTGTATTGTTGATATTGACATATAGGCCAATGGACTAGAATAGAGTCCAGTAACAAACCCTCATATATATGGTCAAATGACTTTTGATAGGGATGCCAAGACCATTCCATGGAGGACTTGACAGTCTTAAACAATGATGTTGGGAAAAATAGATATCCACATGCAAAAAAATGAAGTTCGTTTTTTATCTTACACCATATACAAAATTAACTCAAAATGAATTAAAGAATTACACATAAGAAATAATGCATTTAACTCTTAGAAGAAAACGTACGGGAAATGCTTCCTGATTTTGAACTTGGCAATGGTTTCTTAAATATGACACCAAAAGCACAATAACAGAATAACAAAAACAGAATAAATTGGACTAAATTAAAATGTAAAACTTTTTTGCATCAACATGCATTACCAACATATATCTGATAAGGGGTTAATGTTTAGAATATATAAAGAACTACAACTCAACAACAACAAATTACCATAAACAACCTGATTAAAAAATAAGCAGAAGTCTCAAATGGGCATTTCTCCAAGGATGATATAGAAATGGCCACTAAGTACACAAAAATATGCTCAACATTACTTTTAGAGGAACATAAATCAAAACCGTAATGAGATACTACTTCTTACCCATTAGGATTGCTATTGTGAAAAAACAAAAACAAAAAAACAAGTGTTGGTGAAGATGGGGAACAATTGAAACCCTTGTGCATTGCTGATGAGAATGTAAAATTCTACCACACTGTGGCAAAAAGTATGGTGTTTGCTCAATAAATTAAAAACAGAATTGCAGTATGCTTCGGCAATTCCACTTCTGGGTATATATTCAAAATAATTGAAAGCGAATACTAGAACAGATATTTGTACACCCACGTTCATAGCAGTATTTTTACAGTAGCCAAAAGGTGGAAGAAATCTAACTGGGAAAAATGTGGAATACACGTACAATGCAATTTTATTCAACTTTAAAATGGAAGGAGATTCTGAGACATGCTACAACAGGGATGAACTTCAAAGACATTGTGCTAAGCAAAATAAGCCAGGCATGAAAGAACAAATACTGAATGACTCCACTTGTATGAGGTACTTAGAGTAGTTAAAATCACAGACATAGAAAGAAGAATTGTGGTTGGTGGGAGTTAGGGGTAAAGAGGAATGAGGAATTATTGTTTAATTTGTGCAAGATTTTTGTTTAAGTAGATGAAAACGTTCTGGATATGGATAGTGGTGACAATTGCACAACAATGCAAATGTATTTAATTCCATTGTATTGTACAATTAAAATTGTTAGAATGATAAATTGTTGTGTATATTTTACCACAGTAAAAGAAACAAATTCAAAACAAAACAAAACAAAATGCAAACCTGTAGCTCCTACCATATATCTTAAATAAAATGGGACTTTCTCTCCACTAAGAAAACAAAGGAAAGTGCTCATTAGCAGTGCACCTTTCACTGGCAGGGAAATTTCCCCAAGCTAGTGACAGCTGGTACAAAATGTAGCTACCCGTACAGCAGCATTTTTTTTTAATACTGACTTAGATTTTCTTCTATTGTTTTCCAAATATCTGTTACTCGATCATGAAGGTTAACATTTTTAAAAATTGTATTATTGAAAACAAAATTCTAAGGAACAGAAACATCTGGTTCCATCTCCAGATACTCCAGTTTCTACCCCTCAGTGAAGCCATTATTCCTATTTTCTTATATGGATTCCGTGCTATGTTTTTCTCCAGCCAGTCACTATGGTGCTGTGTGCCTTTTCCTTCTTATAAACTATGGGATTCAACTTCCTCTTATGATCTGACTCTGCATACCTTTCTTGACCATTTTCACCATTCTCTCATGTTTTGCTCTTCTGTTCAGGTTGAAATACATAGCAATAAAGAAATTAGACTGGAAAACTATGTATAATTAAGTTTGGAAATAGAAGCTTTCAGTTTCATAAACATCATTCTAAAATCTCTTTTTCCTTCTGAAACATATATCCCTACTTGGATTTTTTTGTGTGTGTGTTGACTTCACTTTTTTTCTGAATTGTAATATTTTTTCATTTATTCTATCTATTCTCTTTCTGATATGAGTGAAAAGCAAAACTACTGAGGAGAAAGATAATCTTCAGAATATATGAATTTCCTTGTGATGAAATATGTCTACGGACTTTTGAAAAATGATTAACATTTAGTTTTTCATTTGTTTGTTTTGTAAAATATGGCATATTATAGATTTTAGCTGTAAGTCTTGAATCACCTGAAACTTCAAGTAAAATAATCTGAGCAGTTTGATGAATAAAAAGAATTTAAGATCAATGGAAATGGGCCAAATAATGAATTTCTCAAGTTCTGAATTTTCTGAATAACTCAAATGATTTTATCTATAGTGACTTTATCTCAATCAGACTTCTAGTTCACCTAACTTCTATTAGATAAAAAAAAAATAGATGAAGAATAAACTTTGATATGTGAAACATTTAAGAAAAATAAGAATGTTAAATTAGGATACCAATCTTCCAATGTTTTTGAAAATAAATAAAATCATGCCTAAAACTACAGGATGCATAGTAGACATTCAATTATAGTAGGATCTTTTCTGCTTTTAAGTTAATTTTGCCTTTCACTTTGACTCTATTTCATGGTAGAGTCAACCTTCCAAAAGATTTTCTACATCAGCTAATTATTAGTTTTCTAAATAGTGGCTAATATTTGCATTTATTACTTCTTGTTTTTTTTTCTGATTATTTTATAATGTTACTTGATATAGCATCAGCAGAGGAAATTATTTAAATCTATAGTTCTTAAAGTAGGAGAGGAAAGAAAATAAACCAAAGTCCTAGTTCTCAAATATTGACATTGTTCCATTAGCAATTGTCACCACATTTAGCAACTGAAAGTAAATTCTCTAGAAAAGCCATGAAGTCATTTTTTTTTTTTCACAGTAGCTCACAGGACTTATTTCCCATCTCTGTTAGTGTTTGCTTTATGTACCTTAGAAAGGAAGTAATTATAGTGTCCATGACATACTTTTGTCCCTAACATTGTTTTACAATTTTAATGTGAAAATTCAAGTCTTTTAACTACTATTTTTTACATGGAAATTAAAGATAGTCTTTTTTTTTTTGCCTTGTATATAGCATATGGATAAGATATCTGAAATATAGGATAAGGAAGCAGCAGGATGATATTAACAATTTTTTCATAGAATAGGAAATTTTTTTTTACTTTTCTAGCATAGAAAAGAAACAGTTACTGTTATTGAGAAAGTAGGGCAACAAAATGCCATCTTTTGAGAATTAAGTATCTGCATTGAGTAGATTAGATCATTTAAACATTGTCAAGTAAACTGTTCATTTTAAATTATTTCGCATAATCAAATTTAGCATTATTATAGTGCAAAAGCGTGCCTTGGTGTCCTTCAAGATAAGAGTCAGACCTGTCTATATATTGACTCTTTCCGCTAGTGGTTATGAAACCATTATATGACAAACTAATTTTTCTACTTTTTTTGCCCTCCACAAAACATAGTAACTTGCCTTCTTTTTATGATATAGTTGAATGTTTGGCATAATGTAGTTTTGTCCTTTGAAGAACTTGCAGACCAATATGAGAAAACGGAGAAGCATCTAATATCACTGTCAGATAAGTTCAAAGAAGAGTTTGTATATAGTATGAAAAATTTTTATTAACATAGATGTTTTCTATTTAATAAAATAGTTTTATTTCCAAGCAAGTTTCCTTTAAAGTTGTCAAAATTGAATTCTATTTTTATATTAACTTACATGTTAAAGTTAGAGATTATGTTCCCTGAGAAAAAAATGTTTTTACTAATCTACTACTAAAATTAATAGCATCACTGACATAAATATTGTATTATTTTCAAGTAAGTTACTAGGTAAGAACTCTGAAGAAACAAAAAAAATGTGTGCCTGACTTGAATAGGTTTCCGTTTGTAGGAAAGGCAAGCAGTTACTAAAACCTTAGTTAGAAATTTGAATAATTTTTTTACCAGCAACAAATTATCTTAACATTTTAAATTTTACATTCCAGTGGATTTTTTTTTTTGGACTTTGTAAAGCATTATTTACCACTGTTTGAACTTACTCTCTTATTTTAGAAAATTTTTCTAATGCAAGTTTTTTTTTTTTTTTAAATTATATGTATCCTTGAATGAGAAAAATTAAAAGATACATTTAAAGCCTGAAATGCCTAACTCATTCAGGAATGGAGGTTTTCCTCAGTGTGTTTTGGTGACATGGAGTTAATTTAGTCAAATATCTAAAGCTGTCAATGATGATTGTTTGATTTGTTTCATGCTACTGTTCCATGCACGATAGTTTCTTTATTAATGACTGAGTTGTTGTGTACTGATCATTGCCCATGTTTTCCCAGTGACAGCTGTTTCTCATTAGTCTTCACTTAGAGGCACCAGGGCAGTTCAGTGACAGTAATGAAGGAGGGATAAAGACAGTACCTCTGTGGTTTGTAATTCCACAGAATTTAGGCCTTTTGTTTTTGGTTTTGTTTGTAAGATAGTGACTAACATTTATTGAGTACCTATTATGTGGCAGGGACATTAAAAAATACTTCAGCTAAAGGTAGGTACTTTTAGCTCTCTTTGAAGATGAAAAAACAGAGCCTTACAGAGATTGAGCAACTCAGCCAGCGTTATATGGTTAGTCAGTGGCTGATGAAGAAGACAAGCTTACATTACCTGGGCAAAAGCTATGCTCTTTTCATCATTACATACTTACTTCACATTAAAGAAAAGAAAGAACAAATTTCTTATGGTCCTTATATTTGAATATTCATTAAGTAATTTTTTGAACAAGTCAAATTGTATAATTTTCATTTAAACAATATGACTCATAAATGTCCAATACTGTTTTTCACACAATCTTATTAAATACATCAACATGGAACACTGGATTATTTTTTTACAATATCTAAAACACTGAGATACTCAATAAATGTTAATTATACAAATAGGGCATAAGACTGATTATCAGTCTATGAAAAACAAAAAGTGTAATGTTTGAGGACTGAAGTAAATTAATATTTTCGTGAAAGCCTCTATAGGTTCAGCATTCAATATGTTTAAATTTTAATGCCTTATAATATGCCATGATTTGGATTGCCATTTAATTTATTTTCCTTTCAAGTACCAGCATGAATTTTGTGAATCTCCATCCATGCACACCACAGGAAGAGTGCAATCAACATGCACACCTCCCAGAGAGCCCTGAACAAGCTGAATTACTGCACACCTTTCAAATCTTTGAACTTTTATAGATGCAAGTGGATGCACAGTAATATTAGCTATACACTCTATTCATACTCAGATATTCTCTACCATGTACCATTTACTCATGCCAAACTTATCTAGCATGAACTGCAGTGCAAGATTGACATCTGCCTGATACATTTTAATCAACAGAGAGCCAGTTTAAATATTTCATAACTCTTTTCTTAACAGCTGTTTTTTTCTTTTTTTTTTGAGGGAGTTGTTGTTTTGCTAGCTATATTGCTTGCTTAATAATTGACTGGAGTCATCTGAATAATTTCATTTCCACAGAATTGGTCTCAAAGAGGTGACCCTGAGCCATAACATCCATGTTGAAAAAAAAAATCTTTTCATTTAGTGGCATTGTTTTTCACTTATTTTTGCTATAACCTCAACCAAACCAAGTAGAGAGTTGAGAAAACAACTTAAACAATTATGAAAGTATAACTACCAAAACAAGAACGCACTTAATTTTTATTTTTTCACTCAGACCAGACGGACTTGGCAAATGAACTCAACATAAATGTTGCTTCGTTAATAGAACAAACTATTAGTTCTCTTCTAATGTCAGGAGAAGTATCAAACCTCATATGCTTTGATCATCAAATTTTCTGAGCATTTGTGGGACTGTGCTAGATGCTGAAGATTATAAGCAAGCAGGTCTTAGTGCTTGCTTTAGACAAAGTAGTATGGGATGAAGACAAACTATAAATTGTAAGACAATTTAGTTAATATTTTATTAAAATTTACCAAATTCTAGGCAAATAATACTGTGAGAATGACTGAGAAAATCATGGAAGGAAGTATATTTGAGTTGATTTTGAAGAATGGTTAGGCATTTTCTAGGAAGAGAAGCACAGGAAAGAGAATTATAGGCAAAAGTAATAACAGAAGTATAACACTGTAGGTTTATTCTGTAATTTACTAGAATTTTGTTTCACTATCATTTGAGGCTATATGCTAATACACATGAGAAGGTATGAAGGAGATGAAGAACAGAGTAATATTTCTTTGTGACATCGCTGGATGAAACCAGAGTAGGTAAAAGTAGAAATATTTGAATAGGTAGAGGGAAAAAAATAAGGGTATTAATATATAATGACCTTTAATTTAAGTAGTCAATTGATGAGCGGTAGGAAGGATGGGGGTAATGGATAGTTGTGCTAAAGATTCTTCAATAGAACTTCAAGAGAGTTAAATGCTTTGTATTTGCCAAATAAATAAATGTCTTTGATTTGACTTGCTCATTTGGTAGGTATATAGGTAGATAGTAGGTAGAGCTGATGAAGGCAGAAAATCTCTCTCTCTCTCTCTACACACACACACACACACACATACATGTTTTTTTAACCATATGGAGAATATATGATCCATAAATCATTAAGCTTGCTCATATCACTAGCAGGTAAATGGCATTACACATTTTTAAACTCATTGATTCATTATATGTAGTTCATTATAACAATATATGAAGATATTAGGATGAAAGAAAAAATTTGCTTACAATTTTGTTATACTCATTATTCAAACATCATGTTTTCCTAATGTTCCAGTTTTTGACTATGTTCATATATAGTTTTTATTTAATTGTATATATAGTATACAATATATTTTCTATTTTTTAAGATTTTGTAGCAGAAACATATATACTTTGTTGATATATAGCCATTTAAATTATAATTAATGTCTGTATAACTTTCTGTTGACATCACCTGATGGCTAATTTAGTCAATTACATATTATAGTAATTTGATCTTACATACTTAACACATGTACTTAATATACATATTTACCCAAAATAAAGAATACTAAATATTCGGTATTACATTAAATATAACTAACTTGATCCTTGGTAATTACTATCAAAATTTTCTAGAATTATATGTAATTTTCTCCAAATGGAGAGATGGCTGAATCAAATATGTATGAAGAAAAACACTAACAACAGTAACAACAAAATGAAAATAAACATTTACTCAGTATTTACAATGTACATTCCATTTATTATTTCATATACTTCAAAATAATCAGAGAAGACAGTTATTTTTAACAATATTTTACAGATGGCAAAACTGAGGCTGAGAGGGGTTAAGTATGATGCAAAAAATATATGAAATAATGGACTTGATCACGGAGACGAGTATAGTTTTAGGGCTTTATAAAGTCTTTGTATCTTATTTAATTAGATTAAGTTTCTACTTATCCTAATATAAACATATATTACACATTATATAAATAAGTAACCCTAAAAATAGTTCCCAACAAAGAAAATCAGTTAAAACAGTTGTTCCCAAGGTAACAATACTAATTCAATTGCTACTACAATACTATTAATAACAATACTATTAACATATAAAACCTATTGCAAAGAGAATACTGTCATTTTAAGGACAAAAGAGTCAGAGAGCTATAAAAAATAGCTTGAAATCAAAGAGCTATAGTAAAACTGAAATGATGGAAAACGTGCTTATTAATGTTATTTTTATTTTAACAGAAGTTTCAGTTCTGTTTTAGTGGTGTTATGTCCTTTAGATCTGTCAAATAGTTTGCGTTTCCTCTTTCAGTTCCATATTGTCCTTTCATTGAAACCACTGGGAAAGACTATAAACTTGAAATTGATGATATGTTTACAGCTACTTCATTTAGTTGCTGAGTAATGACACTATCCTTTCTAGGTTATTTGCTTGCTTAAGCAAGAAACTAACCAATTAACAAGCAAGTGCATTGCTATAAACAAATACTTCATAACGATTTCATAGGGAGAAAAAGCCTACTCCTTTCTATTTAATGCTATCACTATGCTATGTGAAAAAAATTAAAGCTTTTGTTTTAAAAGGGAAATAAGGGCTTCTTATATAAATTTGATTAAAAGTATGATGCTCTATAAAAACTAATCAGAATAGCTATCAGGCTGTAATTTTTTCCCTTACTGTTATAATATTTAGATAGGCTGGTGTTCAAACTGTTATAGGACTAGAAAAAAAAGTTTTGTCATTTCCTGTAGGATTTGTCATTTACCTCACACCATAAGATGAATAAAGAAGCATTAAATCTCCAGATTCATTCTTGAATTCTGGCTTTCATTCATTCACAGGTGGTCTGGTGAGCCCCTAGGAGAATATTCTGTGCTTATCTTGGAGTCTAGCACATTCTCCTCAACTTTTAGACACTGATATTTTACTAGGAATACAGATGTGTGCCTCTGTGAAAGGTAGACTTGTTCTCACACCCTAAGACCCCTCATCAGATTCACCCTGCTTCTAAAAGTGTTAAATTCATTTCCTTTAAATATATAGATTCATCCTCGTTTCAATAATAGAAATTCAATTACATACATACATATATATACATATATATATTTAAATTTATTCTGAGCTGTAAGCACATACAGCTAATCCAGGACAAATTAATTATGATAAAAATAAAATTCAATCAGCATTCCAGAGAGTAGTTTTAGGTCATAATATAATCCTTGCTCATATATTCTGTATTTCTTCATTAAAATTATTTTGAGAACAACGATAAGCGTGTGTTCTGCTTTAAGCTGGTGGTTTAAGATGGGACTAGCATAGAGAGGGAATATCCTGGTTAATTAAAGGTAGAAGAATTAAAAAATAACCTTCATATACTTTTTCGATGAGTAAGAATATGATATTTCTAGTACATTCAAAGGTTTGACAAGCTGTGCTAAAATCACTGATGCCTGCTCTGCTCTGTTGGCTAGAGCACTCAGGTCACATGTGAGGCAACCCCAGTGCACGTGGTCTTCTGTGCAAACTTGACAACCTGTTGCTGGAAGGCAGTACATTACTTTGGTGGTGTCCACAGTATTTATAAATCAACTTGGCAATCCCTTTCTGCAGTGTTGATAGAATGAACAATCTGATTTCATAGTTCAGATAAATTTACCTTCATTTACAGAGTTAGAGCTTTACAGCACTCTGTAGAGTTATTGGGATAACTCGGCGACATTCTTCTATTTTTCTTTCAATGCCTTCAAGTAACAAGAAGATAAACTACCCTGAGTAATGTTTATAGGCAATTTATTGTTGAGCAAAGTTTCTAATATAGAAAACATAACAATGTAGTTCATAATAATATTATTTATCACCATCACCTTGAGTGTCATTATTAACATACTGCAATTCTTTGAAATGAAAGGATATCCAATAGACAATGATAGAAACTGAGTAACCAAAGTCTTTAGGAATGGGATGGTCTTGGACACTCTCAAACTTGATAACATTGTATGGCTCAGAATTAGACAAGTAATGACTCTCAGTCTTTCTCACACCACACCTTCCATAATCTTAGATAAATAAAAACAGAAAGGAAATGATAATAACCAACAACTCTTGCTTTTCTCACAAAATCTATATACATTTCAAATTTCAAAGAGCAGTAATCATGAGTACAATCAAAATTATATTAAGATAGTCTCCACATGAAGTAATTCTATCATCAAGGAAAACAATACTTTAACAAATAAATTTTAGGAAATTCATCATTCCAATTGAAGTAGCAAAATTGATTTTAAATGATTTTTTTTAGTTAAATGAGAGAAAAAAATTCACAGTTTTTCATATATCCTTCAAATTTCTTCCCTGTGCTACAGAGAAGGCAGATGGTAACTGTGCCCTGGCAGTTGCACAGCTATGACAAATGCCACAGTCAGCACAACCCTGACTTATACTTTAAGAACACCTTGATTCACCAGTCAAAGCTTATTGTAGCCTCCAGAATGTCCATTAATCTAGTTCCTGTCCTCAAGTTGTACCCTGGTTGCCCATCTTACATTAGTTTCATTCATTGCTCCAGAATTTTCCTGAGATCCACGTCCTTATCAAAGCTAACTTGACTCCATTGCATCTTTCTATAAACAACTGCTATTCAGAGAAATTAATACCACGGTATTAATAACTGATGATAGTGAAACATGCTATACATTTCAGATATCAATGTTTTAAAATAAAAGGATTGACTATTTTGATTATTTATTACTATGTAACAAATAATTTCTAAACTCAGTAGCTTAAAAGAATATCAATTATTTTTTTATACCTCACAGCAGTTCTGGTTTTGGATTTTTCATGTGGTTGAAGTCAGAAGTTGGCTAGAGTTGGAACAGCAGCTGGCTGAAAAAGCTGCAAACTGGTAGGGCAATTCTTTCTTTATGTAGATTTTGGTCTTCTCCATGTGTAGTAGTTTGGGCTTCCTTACACTATGACAGCCTCAAAGAAATCAGAGACAAACTAAAAAGGATCTAAGAGTGAAAGAGGTGAAAGTAGACAGCATTTTTATAACTTAACATTGGAATTTATACAGCATCATTTGTGCTTTACTCTGTTAATGGAGATAGTCATAAAGGCCTACCCAGATTCAAGAAGAGGGAATACAGACTCCATCATTTGATCGTGGAGTAGCAAGGACCTAGAGAAACATGCAGGATACAGCAGATATTTTTAGAGCCATCATTGGGAAATATGAATCTGCCAATATGAGGAATATAGTCACTGTGTATTATATTTACTCTACAACATGTTATATTCAATTATTTTGGATAAATGTTTATTATTATATAATGGAAAATAAAATGATAGCACTGACTGATTGCCGCTTAGGAATTTTTTTAATTTATTTATTTTAATTATTTTCAAGTATACAGTACATTGGTTTGACATCTATATAGTTCATAAAATGATCACCCCAATTGCTCCCTCCCTCCCCTGACCTTCCACCTAGCCAACATATTAATGTTAATTGCATTCCCTATGTCGTGTTCCTCATTCCCATGACCATCTATCAGCTATTAATTTGTACTTCTTTAACCCTTCACCCCATTCTCCCAATCCCCCAAACCCCCTCCTCTCTGTCAATCTCCAAATTGTCTACTATATTTGTGAGTCTGTTATTGATTAGTTGTTTTGTTTTGTTTTTTATTCCTTAGATTCTGCATATAAGTGAAATCATATAGTGTTTATTTTTCTCTGTCTGACTTAAATACCTTCTAGGTCCATCAAAGCAATATCATTTTCCGTTTCCTTTCTTTTCTAATGTAGGGGTCCTGTTTTCTTATCCTTTCAGCCACTCTATCTTTTGGTTGGAACACTTAATTATTTTTCACTTAAGGTACTTATTTATAGAAATGTGGTTGTTACCATTCTTTATTCCTGTTTTTGATACATGTTTGTTGTTGTTGTTGTTGTTGTTGTTGTTGTTGTTGTTGTTGTTTTCTTAAAGAAATCCCTCAAATATTTCCTGTAATACTGCTTTGGTGGTGATAAAATCCTTTAGCTTATTTTTGCCTGGGAAGCTCTTTATCTGTTCTTCAGCTCTGATAGCTTTGCTGGATAAATTATTGTTGGCTGTAGATCTTTGGTCTTGATCCTATTGAACATTTTTTGCCAAGCCCTTCCATTCTGCATAGTTTCTTTTGAGAAATCAGCTGCCAGTCTTATGGGTGTCCCCTTATAAGTAACTATCTGTTTTTCTCTTGCTGCTTTTAATATTCTTTCATTGTATTTAATCTTTGGCATTTTAATTATGATGTGTCTTGGTGTGGGCCTCTTTGGATCCCTGATTTTTGGAATTCTCTGAGCTTCCATGTTTTTAATGTCCATTTCCTTCACCAGGTTAGGGAAGTTTTCCATCATTATTTCTTCAAATAGCTGTTCAGCATCTTGATTTTCTTCAGTTATGCTGATCTGACTAGTATTTGGAGCCTTAATAATGTCCCATATCCTCCTTAAATTATTTTTATAGTCTTGGCTTCTTTTTTTCTTGCCATTCTGATTGTACTGATTGGCTTTCCTGTCCTCTAGATAGTTCCTTTGTTTATTCCATTTAATATACTTGTCATCTCAGATAATGTGTTCTTCATTTCAGACTGGTTCTCTTTTATAATTTTCATTTCCATTTTTATGTGTTTTTCTTTTTTATCTCTTTGTTGATTTTATCTACACTTCCCAAAAGTTCATTGAGCATCTTTATAACCAGTGTTCTGAACTCTGCATCTGATAAATTACTCGACTCCATTATAACTGAATTTCTGTTCTATTCTGTCATATGGTTTCTGCTTCTTTGACTTCCCATTTTGGCTGCCTTTCTGAATCTGTTTCTATGTACTACACAAAGCTCCTAAGTCTCCTGGTCTTATTAGTGTGGATTTGTGAAGTAGGTGTCCAGTGGCACAGTCCTGAGATGGGTTCAGCTGAAGGCCAAACTTAGCCCAAGCCTCTATCCCTCTGGTGCCATCTGTTAAGATTCAGCAAGCAATCCACAGATATTGTGCTTATAGTTGCTTCAAAAGTCCACACCAGAAACCGATGCCAATTGGCGTCAATGTGAGTCTAGGCGCTGCTCAGCAAAGAGCACCTGACTTGCTGAGGATATACCTGGATGTGGCTTGTGGGGCCATGAGTTGGGGGAGGCGGGGTTCCAGGGAATCCTCTGGGTGGAGTGACCTCTGTTATCAAGTTTGATGACCTCTTGACTGTGGTGGCACTGTGTCTGAGCACTGGGAGGGAGGAGGACTCAACAGGGAACAATGGATACTGCTGGCACTTCTGTACAGGTGAGTCTCTCTTTGACCCTCACTCCGACAATGTCCCCCTATAAGTCCCTTGTGCCCCATGCGTGCAGCAAAATCGACACTGGTGCTCAGGGCGGGCAGGTGAGTCACAGCGAAAATCTGCTCATAGATTCAGCCCCTACCGCTGCTGCTGCCACAGCCTAGTTCGCATTCAGCTCCACACCCTGGGGCAGCCCCATTCTACCCTCCACCATTGGAGGGTGCTTTCTTGGATTGCTCCCTAGTTGTATGGCTTATTCATCCCAGGCTATTTTTCCTTGATGCTGCTCCTTGTTTCCATCACAACTTTGATTTGGTTTTCAGAGGGATGAACAGAGCCTCTATCATCTACTCCATTTTTTTCTCTCTCTGCCAATTAGGAATTTTTAATTTTCTATTCCCATTTTCCCCCAGGAAGACTACCCAAAACATCTACACTTTTATTTATCTTTTGCATGTTTAATGAAGTTATTGTTACCTATATCAATATATGAAAAGTCAGAATCTCCTTGAAAAATACAAATTTGTGCAAATTATTAGAAATGCCATGTCTTTTTCTCATTATTTGAAATGTAATGCAATGAAAAATTATAAAACATTTCTTTATGAAATCCTTCATCTGTCTTCTTAGGTATTTGTTTTTAATGGTCTGAAAGACTAGAACATGTATATTCTATATATTTTCAGCCCATAATTACATTCATTCAATGGCCATATCTGAAGGAAATTATTATAGTGTAGAAATAGAGATATTAGCATTAGAATTGAAAATCTTACATTAGAGGATTAAAGAATGAATTTGGAAGCCCTTGAATATTTTGAAAGTTTGAATTACAAAATTCCAAAAGCAACTGTACTGTAGTAAATAACCTTATGTTGACCCATTGTGCAGTTTTGTAGTGCTCAATTGTCCTCAAAATTTCTCATTTTCACCTGTACTGGGGAAGTCTAAGTGACTTCATATTAAGCTATATTCTGAAGCTTGAAGTGGGTTTGTTAGAAAGAACTCATACAAGTCTTCCTTTAGACTACCTGCAAAGCTTCCATGTGTTCTTTGCTACTTGAGAAAATAACATTTATTGTGTAAAAATTAATAATTTTCATTCTGAAAAAAAAATCGATCTCATCATTTTATTTTGTGTCCTGACAGCTTTTGATCATGTTTTTTTTTAAGAATTTAATTATTGAAACATCTCAAACTGCCCATATTGTATGTACCTGACATTAATACACATGCTGAGACTTCTATTCAAAATAAATTTTAATCTTCCTTTAGGAACATTTCTTCAATAGAAAGACTTCTTTTGAGAAACTAAGATATTGGTAATTAAAATCTTCGAGACATATTTTAGATGATTCTACATCATGGAATGTGTTACTAAGAATGTTCTGTTTTTAATTTTTTTAGAAACCCAAATACTTAAGGTAATAATTATATTTAAATAAAAACAACTAATAAAATTGCTTGGGAATTCTGCCTTTGCCTACAATAAAGCAGCAGTCAGAGGGTTTATCCTCCACATGAAACAATAAAGAAACCAAACAACAATGTATGAAATAATGGTTTTCAAGATATTATACATACAGTTACAAGTATAGTGATACTAAGAGATGGAAAACAAAAAAGATAATCCCTATTAATATTTTAGCTTACTGCCTGGATAGCATTTCTAGGCTGTAGCAAAGGGAGAGGGTACCTAGGCAAAGCACAGTAGATCTTTGAAGCTGACTCTTCAGGAACTCTGTGTCCAGGGAGGCCATGGTGAAGGGATTAAGTCCCAAAGTAGTATTAAAGAAAAATTGATAGCATAAAATTCTTACATTATACGAAAAAGTTCTTTAAGTTTCCACATTAAGAAATTAGCGAGAGAGGAAAAAAAGTAGGCAGAAGAAAGGGAATTACAAAAATTAGAGAACAAACCAAGGAAATAATTAAAAAAAAACAAACAAACAGAAAAACAAGGGAGAAGATCAATGAAACAAAAAGCTAGTTCTTTGAGAAGATTAATAAAGGTGATAAAACTCTAGCCAGACTGGTCAGAAAAAAAAAAAAAAAAGAAGACAGAACTTCCTAATGTCAGGATATAAAGAGATAACATCACTATAGATTCCACAGATATTTAAAGTATAAAAGAGGAAAATTAATATTTGTACCTATATCTGACAACTCTGATGAAATATATAAATTACTTGGACAAGAAACACAACCACTTACTCCGAAAGAAATAGAAAACCTGAATACCTCTATATCAGTAAAATAAAAATTAAATTTATAATTAAAAAAAAAATCTCTTTAAAAAAAAATACTCCAAGCTTCTTGGATGGCTTCACTTGGAATTCTGCCCAACATTTAAGAACTAAACAAGATCAATTCTATACAAATGTTGAGAAAATTGAAGAGGAGAGAATATAATCCAATTCATTCTCTGAGGCTGGAATTACTCCAATATCAACACCAGAAACTGATATCGGACAATAAGAAAACTTGCACACTAATATCCTTCATGAACATAGATGTAAAATTCTTGACAAAAGTTTAGTGAATCAAATCCAACAATAGGGTAAAAGGGTAATATCTCATGAACAAGTGGAGTTTATCTCTTTTTGAATGATTTTTACCAAAAGTACAAAAGCAATTCAGTGGAGAAATTACTTTCTTGTCAATACATGGTGCTGGAATATTTGGATATCCACATATGAATGCTAACTGCTTTAAACATTCAAAATCAATCAATGCAATTCATGATATTAACAGACTTTTAAAAAGGAGAAACATGAGCATCTCAATTGATACAGAAAAAGAATATGATGAAATCTAACATTGATTTGGTATAAAAATTATCAATAGACTAGGACTAGAATAGAAGTTTTGCAACTTGATAAAGGAGATCTATAAAAACCTATGGCTAACGTCATACAAAATGATGAAAGACTGGGTGATTTTTCTCTAGGATCAGGAACAAGGCAAGAATGTCCCTTCTCATCAATTCTATTCAAAATGTACTGAAGCTATTAGCCAACGCTTAAGGTAAGAAAAATAAATAATGTTAGAAAGAAGTAAAACTGTCTTTTTTTCACAGATCACATGATTGTCTTATTAAAAAAAAAAAAAACCTGCTAGAAGTAACACATTACTTTATCAAGGCCGTAGGACACAATATCAATATTCAGATGCCAATTGCATTTCTATGTCCTAGAAAAGATTAACTAAAATACCAATCATAGATTGAAATTCTCAGTATTGTTAAGATGTCAATTTTCTCCCAAATGATTTAGTTTCTCTCAAATCCCAATCAAAATTCTATAAGCTTTTTTTTTTGTAGAAATTTACAAGCTGATTCAAAAATTCATGTGAGAATGCTAAGCAACTCGTAGAGTATAAACACTTTGAAAAAGAACAGTGTTGAAAATTTATAACATCTGACTTCTAGACAATAATGCTACAGTAATCAATACATTGTGATTTGGGGGAAAATAGACAAATAGATCATAGTATAGAATACAGAGTCTGTTAATAAACTCACACATATATAAAAAAACTGATTTTTACCAAAGGTACAAAAGCAATTCAGTGGAGAAATTACTTTCTTGTCAATACATGGTGCTGGAATACTTGGATATCCACATATGAAAGAATTAACCTCAAATTTATATCTCACATCATATATCAATATACAAAAAATAACTGAAAATAGATTATCAAGCTAAATGTAAAGCATAAAGCTATAAACCTTTCAGAAGAAAATATATGAGAAGAGATTTCTGACTTTGGCTTATACAATAATTTTTTATATGTAACACCAAAAAAAGATTAATTGTACTTCATCAAAATTAAGCATTTCCACTTTTAAAAAGACACTTTGTGTGTTTTATTTTTTTATTTTTATTTTTCAATTAGAGTTGATAATAAATACTATTTTATATTAGTTCCTGGTGTACAGCATAGCGATCCCCCCAATTATTCTAGTACCCACCTGGCACTATATATGATTATTATAATATTGTTGACTATATTCCCTATGCTGTACTTCACATCCATGTAACTATTTTGTAACTAGCAATTTGTACTTCTTAATCCCTTCCCCTTTTTCAAACAGCCCCCTAATCTTCCTCCCATCTGGCAATCACCACTTTGTTCTCTGTATCTATGAGTCTGTTTTCATTTTGTTTATTTTGTTTCTTAGATTCCACATATAAGTAAAATCATATGGTATTTGTCTAAAAAGACACTCATAAGAGGATGAAAAGACAAACCACTAAAATGTATTTGTAAATATCATGTGATAAAGGACTTGTATACACAATATATTTTTTAAAAATTCTCAAAATTTAGTAATTAGAAAAAAATAATCTGATTTAAAATGGTCAAAACAATGTGAACGGATACTTTGAAAAAGATGTATATGTGCGGCAAACAAGCACATTAAAATATGCACATCCTTAGTCATGATAAATGCAAAATAAGGTGCCATTTAGAACTCTTGAAATTAAAATCTCTCCATACCAAGCATTAGTGAGGATGTGAAGCAACTGGAACTTTCATATATTGCTGGTGATAATGTAAAATTGAAAACACATAATGGAAAACAGTTTGGCTGGTTTTTAAAAGGTAAAACATACTCCTTTTATATGACCCAGCCATTCTACTCTTAGTTGCCCAAGAGAAATAAAACTATAGGTCCATAAAAAGTCTCTTGTGGACATGTTCATAGCAGCTTTATTTATTATAACCAAAGTCTAAAAGCATGCCAAATGTCCATCAATGGGAAAATGGATAAATAAATTTTGGTAAATCAACATAATAGACTTATTCCTCAATAAAAACTAATGCCCCATTGATACATGCAACAAAGCATATGCATTTCAGAATAATTATCCTGAGCAAAATAAACCAGACAGAAGTGTACATATAGTGTAAATCGATTTATGTAAAACTTTAGAAAATCAAAACAACTATTTTGACAGAAAGCCAATTAGCTCTTTTCTGAGGGAAGTGAGTGAGGAGGAGTGGGTAAGAGGGATTACTAAGAGTCAAATGGAAACGAGGGTGTGGTTATATATTCACTATCTCAATTATAGTGATGGCTTCCTGTATGCACATGTCACAACTTACATTGTGAACTTTAAATGTGTGCAGTTTTTCTATGCTAATTATACCTCAATTAAGCAGTTTAATAATACTTTGTACAAATGATTCTGGTATGCTACAGTTTAAATGATATTATCATCAATTTCACAATTTGACATCTTAGGAGGGCAAATACCTTGCAAACATTAGTCATTGGATGCTTATTCAGTCTTGATTTCATCCGTGATCTGCTCTTTCCTTTCTCCTCTTTTAAAATTTCCTAGAATATGCTCAGTCTTGTGCTAGCTGCCTATGTTAGCTATGATGTCTACATCTATATCTTTATCTACTTATATATAGATATCAGATATTTTATTCAAAGGGTCCTTTTCCTTGTTAACCAATCAATGCCTTTCTTAAAAACCTAATTTCAAAACCACCTTCTTTATAAAGCCTTCCCTGGTTAATCTCCTGTTACCCATCTCCAGGCTTTAGTACGCATCCTCTCAAACGTGTTGAGCTTGTTTTTTTTCTAAATTATTTGGCTTGATTACACTATTACATCTATAACTTAAATCAATTTTGGATAAGGATCTTATTTTTCATTTTTTTTGTATGCCTCCTTGCTTAATTTAGTGTTCTATGAATAACAGGCATTCAAATATGTACCATTATCTGGCAAATATCAATTGTAATACATTCCATAATTAATGTTTTACTATTTACAATTTGAAGTATATAATTATAGATTTTTTAAAATGCCTTGTTAATATAGTTACAGTGAAATCACTACCATCTGCTAATTGCCTGCTAAATATTTAACGGTTAGGGTCAGCTAAATTTCTTGAAGAATTAATATTCAGTTTAATGAGACATAATAAACAAGATAAGTGAAGAGATCAAATAAATACTTTTCTAATGACTCCTTTATCAGTTTTGACAAAGGAATTTATTTTTTGATATCATGGGTCAGCTTCACTCTTACTGAAAACACACACACAAACACTTCTGGGATGTAAATGTTACAAATATAAGAAGAGATAAGATGTGGAATTGCTGATATTTTGATTTTGGCTTCTATGTGTTTTATCTATCTGTCTGTCTATCTGTCTGTCTGTCTGTCTATCTATCTATCTATCTATCTATCTATCTATCTATCTATCTATCTATTTATTTAATTTATTGGGGTAGCATTGGTTAATACAATTAAATAATTTTTAGGTGTACATTATCATTTGACATCTGTATATTCTATTGTGTGATTATCACCCAAAGTCCAGTTTCCTTCAGCTACCATATATTTGATGCCCTTTACCCACATCACACTCCCCCACCCCTATATATTTGACTGTCTTTACCTCGCCTACCTCTCTCCTCCTCCCTGACCCCACTAGTAACCACTAGTCAGTCTATAGTCCTCTGGTAACCACTAGTCCATAGTCCATGTCCATGAGTCTCTGTTTGTTTGTCCTGCTCATTTGCTGCTTTTAGGTTTATATACCACATATAAGTGATATCATGTGATTTCCAACTTTTTCTGTCTGACTTATTTCGCTTAGCATGATTACCTCGAGGTCCATCCAGTTTGTCGCAAATGTCAGTATTTCATCTCTTCTTATGGCTGAGTAATATTCCATTGTATATATGTACCGCTGCTTCTTTAGCCAATCATCTATTATAGGACATTTCAGTTGCTTCCATGTCCTACAATGTGCTATGAACATCAGTGTGCAAATATCTTTTCGGATATGGGTTTTCAAGTCTTTAGGGTAAATACCCAGTAGAGGAGTTGCTGGATCATATAGTAGATCAATTCTTAGTTGTTTGAGGAACCTCCATACTCTTTTCCATAGTGACTGTACCAATTTGCAGTCCTACCAGCAGTGAATGAGGGG